>NC_081180.1:182201586-182434359 GCF_029867415.1 Vicia villosa
CGAACAACAAAGCTTGCTCTTTCTCTCTCGAAACAACGACAACAACAACTTGTTGTCTCTCTCGGTACTCATCTCTTAGCGTGAGCAACAACAACAAACTAATGTTCTCTCTCGGTGCTACCTCTCTCGCGAAGAACAGTGATGCTAACTGTTAGAACAAGATTTGTTCTTATCAATTATCTTAGTTTTGATGATAACAATAATATGAATTTTGCTTAAGATAATATGGTACTCTAATCCAATGCAATTTCCCTTTCAGGAAATATATAAAGAGTACGCATAATTCAGCGCTCAGAAGTTGTGTCTCAAATGGTTCAGCATGCAACATCAGAACATGGTCTGGCAAGACATCAGAAGATGGTCGAAGCAGAATCAGAACATGGGTCTATGGAAGCATCAGAAGAACATGAGATCAGAAGCACTGAAGATCAGAAGATGGTATCACGCTCAGAAGCACTTCAAGGTCAGAAGATCAGAAGATGCTATGCACCAAGCTGTTTGACTCTGATGATATTCAAACGTCGTATTCACAAACATCAGATCAGAAGGAAGTACAGGTGGCAGACTACGCTGACTGACAAAAGGAACGTTAAAAGCTACTAAAGGCTACGTCAGTAGACACAGCGTGAACAAGGCTCGAGGTAGTTGACAAAAGCGTATAACATTAAATGCAATGCTGTACGGAACACGCAAAGCATTAAATGCACTCAACGGTCATCTTCTCAACGCCTATAAATATGAAGTTCTGATGAGAAGCAAGGTTAACGATTCTGCTCCAAAACAACTCAAATTAACTTGCTGAAACGCTATTCAATCAAAGCTCAGAATCTTCATCAACTCACTACATTGCTGTTGTAATATATTAGTGAGATTAAGCTTAAACGATTAAGAGAAATATCACAGTTGTGATTATCGCTTTTAAGAAGCATTTGTAATACTCTTAGAATTACATTAAGTTGTAAGGAACTAGAGTGATCGTGTGATCAGTATACTCTAGGAAGTCTTAGCAGTTGGCTGAGCAGTTTGTAACTAGAGTGATCGTGTTGATCAGAATACTCTAGGGAAGTCTTAGGAGTGAACTAAGCCTAGAGTGATCGTGTTGATCAGTAGACTCTAGAAAAGTCTTAGAGGGTATCTAAGCAGTTGTTCCTGGAGTGATCAAGTTGTGATCAGAAGACTCTGGAAGACTTAGTTGCGGACTAAGTGGAAAACCATTGTAATCCGTGCGATTAGTGGATTAAATCCTCAGTTGAGGTAAATCATCTCTGCGGGGGTGGACTGGAGTAGCTTCGTTAACAGCGAACCAGGATAAAAATAATTGTGCAATTTATTTTTATCGTCCAAGATTTAAAGTCACACTTATTCAATCCCCCCCTTTCTAAGTGTTTTTCTATCCTTCAATTGGCATCAGAGCGCCGGTTCTAAGGTGCAAGCACTTAACCGTGTTTAGAAAAGATTCAGGAAGAGAAAAACGCTTCATTTAAAAGATGGTTGATGAAAGTGAAAAGACTACACCTACACCTGCATCTACATCTGGCTCTGCTGAGCAATACAACGGTAACAATGGTTATACTAGACCGCCGGTATTTGATGGTGAAAACTTTGAATACTGGAAAGATAAACTAGAAAGTTACTTTCTGGGTCTAGATGGTGATCTATGGGATCTTCTGATGGATGGTTACAAACATCCAGTAAATGCCAGTGGCGCAAAGCTGTCAAGGCAAGAAATGAATGATGATCAAAAGAAGCTTTTCAGGAATCATCATAAATGCAGAACTGTTTTGCTGAATGCTATCTCTCATGCTGAGTATGAGAAGATATCTAACAGGGAAACGGCCTATGACATATATGAGTCCTTGAAAATGACTCATGAGGGAAATGCTCAAGTCAAGGAGACTAAAGCTCTAGCTTTAATCCAGAAGTATGAAGCCTTCAAGATGGAGGATGATGAAGACATTGAAAAGATGTTTTCAAGATTTCAAACTCTTACTGCTGGATTGAGAGTTCTTGACAGGGGATACACCAAGGCTGATCACGTAAAGAAGATCATCAGAAGCTTACCCAGAAGATGGGGTCCTATGGTGACTGCATTCAAGATTGCAAAGAATCTGAATGAAGTTTCTCTGGAAGAGCTTATCAGCGCCTTGAGAAGTCATGAAATAGAGCTGGACGCAAATGAGCCTCAAAAGAAAGGTAAGTCTATTGCATTAAAATCTAATATCAAGAAATGCACTAACGCTTTTCAGGCCAGAGAAGAAGATCCTGAAGAATCAGAATCTGAAGAAGAAGATGAACTGTCCCTGATCTCCAGAAGGCTAAATCAACTCTGGAAGACCAAGCAAAGGAAGTTCAGAGGCTTCAGAAGTTCAAGGAAATTTGAACGTGGAGAATCTTCTGATGAAAGAAGATTTGACAAGAAGAAGGTCATGTGCTATGAATGCAATGAGCCTGGACACTACAAGAATGAATGTCCAAATCTTCAGAAGGAAAGTCCCAAGAAAAAGTTTCATAAGAAGAAAGGTCTTATGGCAACCTGGGATGAGTCAGAAGATGATTCAGAAGATGAGCAGGCCAACTGTGCGCTGATGGCGACAGAAGATGACGGATCAGAATCTACATCAGAATCAGATTCTGAAGAGGTATTTTCTGAACTTACTAGAGATGAGTTAGTTTCCGGTCTAACTGAACTTCTGGAACTCAAGTCTCAGATTAGTCTCAAATACAAAAAGCTGAAAAAGCAATTTGAATTTGAAACAAAGAAGCTTGAGTTGGAGAATTCTGAATTAAAAGAAAAACTTTTAAAATTATCCAATAATGTTGGATCTCCTTCTGATTCAGAAAAATCCACTCCCAGTCTAAACCATATTCTGAAAGAATATGATTTAAGTTTCAGGAAGTTCTTATCTAGAAGTATTGGCAGAAGTCAGCTAGCTTCTATGATATATGCTGTGTCTGGAAACAAAAGAGTCGGCATTGGTTTTCAGGGTGAAATCCCATACAAACTTGAACCTGTTGATGAGATGAAAATCACATACAAGCCATTGTATGATCAGTTCAAGTATGGCCACTCACATGATATTAGGCACACTTCACATGCTCAAAGTTTTCACATTACACACACTAAGAAGCATGTGACACAACCTAGGAAATATCATGAAACTCACATTAAGAATTATCATGCTGTTCCTCCTATTGCTTACAATGTTAAATCCAAGTTCAATCAGAACTTGAGAAAATCTAACAAGAAAGGACCCAAAAAGATGTGGGTACCTAAGGATAAGATTATTCCTATTGCAGATATCCTTGACTGCAAAAAGGACAAGGCACAACATGTCATGGTACCTGGACTCTGGATGCTCGCGACACATGACAGGAAGAAGGTCTATGTTCCAAGACCTGGTGTTTAAGTCTGGAGGAGAAGTCAAGTTCGGAGGAGATCAGAAGGGCAAGATAATTGGCTCTGGAACTATAAAGTCTGGTAACTCTCCTTCCATTTCTAATGTACTTCTTGTAGAAGGATTAACTCATAACCTCTTATCTATCAGTCAATTAAGTGACAATGGTTATGATATAATCTTCAATCAAAAGTCTTGCAAGGCTGTAAATCAGAAGGATGGCTCAATCCTATTTACAGGCAAGAGGAAGAACAACATTTATAAGACAGATCTGCAAGATCTTATGAGTCAGAAGGTGACTTGTCTTATGTCTGTTTCTGAAGAGCAGTGGGTCTGGCACAGGAGATTAGGTCATGCTAGTTTGAGAAAGATCTCTCAGATTAACAAACTGAATCTTGTGAGAGGACTCCCTAATCTGAAATTCAAATCAGATGCTCTTTGTGAAGCATGTCAGAAGGGCAAGTTCTCCAAACCTGCATTCAAGTCTAAGAATGTTGTTTCTACCTCAAGGCCATTAGAACTCTTGCACATTGATCTGTTTGGACCAGTCAAAACAGCATCTGTCAGAGGAAAGAAATATGGATTAGTCATCGTAGATGATTATAGCCGCTGGACATGGGTAAAATTCTTGAAACACAAGGATGAGACTCATTCAGTGTTCTTTGATTTCTGCATTCAGATTCAATCTGAAAAAGAGTGTAAAATCATAAAGGTCAGAAGTGATCATGGTGGTGAATTTGAGAACAAATCCTTTGAAGAATTCTTCAAAGAAAATGGTATTGCCCATGATTTCTCTTGTCCTAGAACTCCACAGCAAAATGGGGTTGTAGAACGAAAGAATAGGACTCTGCAAGAAATGGCCAGAACCATGATCAATGAAACCAATATGGCTAAGCATTTCTGGGCAGAAGCAATAAACACTGCATGCTATATTCAGAATAGAATCTCTATCAGACCTATTCTAAATAAGACTCCCTATGAATTGTGGAAGAATAGAAAGCCCAACATTTCATATTTCCATCCTTTTGGATGTGTATGCTTTATTCTGAACACTAAAGATCATCTTGGTAAGTTTGATTCCAAAGCACAAAAATGTTTCCTTCTTGGATATTCTGAACGCTCAAAAGGTTACAGAGTATACAATACTGAAACATTGGTTGTAGAAGAATCAATCAATATCAGGTTTGATGATAAGCTTGGTTCTGAAAAACCAAAGCAGTTTGATAATTTTGCAGGTTATGATATTGACATATCAGAAGTTGTTGAGCCAAGAAGCAATGCATCAGAAGCAGAGCTTCTCAGAAGCAAAGAATCTGAAGATCAAGTATCAGCTTCTCTGGAGGATCTAAGCATTTCTGAAGAGCCATCTGTCAGAAGATCATCCAGACTCATCTCTGGTCATTCAGAAGATGTCATTCTTGGAAAGAAGGATGATCCAATCAGAACAAGAGCATTCCTTAAGAACAATGCAGACTGTCAATTAGGTCTTGTATCTTTGATCGAGCCAACTTCTGTTGATCATGCTCTAGAAGATCCAGACTGGATAATTGCTATGCAAGAAGAACTAAATCAGTTTACAAGGAATGATGTTTGGGATCTTGTTCCTAGACCAGATGGATTCAATATAATCGGTACAAAATGGGTCTTCAGAAACAAGCTCAGTGAGAAAGGTGAAGTGGTAAGGAACAAAGCCAGACTGGTGGCTCAGGGTTATAGTCAACAAGAAGGGATTGATTATACAGAAACCTTTGCACCAGTGGCCAGGTTAGAGTCTATTCGTCTATTAATTTCTTTTGCCACTCAACATAACATCACTCTCTATCAGATGGATGTTAAGAGTGCCTTCTTAAATGGTTATATAGATGAAGAAGTTTATGTCCATCAACCTCCTGGTTTTGAAGACTCTATGTCTCCGAATCATGTGTTTAAACTAAAGAAATCATTATATGGATTGAAGCAGGCTCCCAGAGCTTGGTATGAACGCTTAAGTTCTTTCCTTCTGGATAATGGTTTCACTAGAGGAAAAGTGGACACTACTCTCTTTTGTAAAACCTTTGAAAAGGATATTTTAATCTGTCAAATATATGTAGATGATATTATTTTTGGAACATCTAATGCTACACTTGGAAAGGAGTTTGCTAAGTCTATGCAGGCTGAGTTTGAAATGAGCATGATGGGAGAACTCAAGTACTTCCTTGGAATACAAATAAATCAAACATCAGAAGGAACGTATGTTCACCAAACCAAGTATGTGAAGGAACTTCTGAAGAAGTTTAATCTTCTGGACTGCAAAGAAGCCAAAACTCCTATGCATCCAACATGCATCCTAGGTAAGGATGAGGTAAGTAAGAAGGTAGATCAGAAGTTATACAGAGGTATGATTGGATCTCTCCTATATCTGACTGCTTCTAGACCTGACATTCTGTTCAGTGTTTGTTTGTGTGCTAGATTCCAATCAGATCCTAGAGAATCTCATTTAACTGCTGTTAAGAGAATTCTAAGGTATCTGAAAGGTACTACTAATGTTGGCTTAGTTTACAGAAAATCTAAAGAATACAACTTAGTAGGATTCTGTGATGCTGATTATGCTGGAGACAGAATTGAAAGAAAAAGTACTTCAGGAAGTTGCCAATTTCTTGGAAGTCATTTGATCTCCTGGTACAGCAAGAAGCAAGCAACTATTGCTCTATCAACGACAGAAGCAGAATATGTCGCTGCTGCTGGCTGTAGTACACAGATGCTCTGGATGAAGAGTCAGTTGGAAGATTATCAGATATTTGAGAGTAACATTCCTATATTCTGTGATAATACTTCTGCTATATGTTTATCTAAGAATCCTATTCTTCATTCAAAAGCTAAACATATTGAGATAAAACATCATTTCATAAGGGACTATGTTCAGAAGGGTGTTATATCTTTAAACTTTGTTGATACAGACCATCAATGGGCTGATATCTTTACAAAACCCCTGGCTGAAGATAGGTTTAAGTTCATTCTGAAGAACATCAGTATGGATTTATGCCCAGAATGAGAAGATGAGAAGTTCTCATGTATGAGTATCTTCTGAAATGAATGTGGAACATTTTTTTTTTTTTTAATCAGAAGTTCTGATTGAATTCTTTTAGAAATTATGATTCGGTTATTACTAACGTTTCATTGTCTAAGTTGATTCAGAACCTCTTTTAAAGCAAAACAGCTGTTACGTTTTATCTCGGGATGGTAAACCTGTCGTTACTATTCATGGATAAGCGCGCGTGCAGTTGAAGGGACGCCGACCATAGGTAACTGTGCTAGTCACCTCATTTGTCTTTATTATCTCTCCTCACGTCACGTAACATTAAATGCTAGTCATCATTCGTTTCATTTTATTTTCTTTTAAATTCTCTTCAAAATAGTTTTTGGTTTTCTATCTCTCTGTTTTCCTCTTAAAGTTTTTTTTTTTCTCTCTCTCTCTCTCTCGTTTTTCATTTCTTCTCTCAAAACCTAGCGTTCACCCTAAGCCTGTTGTAGCTCCATGACTCAAACGCGACAGATCTCTGTGCATCTCGGGATGGCTCTTCTAATACCTCTCAAGTCAGATCCTTCTTTGATGTTGTTATCAACTTTCATCCAAAGACAGAAGACTTTCTTGAGTTGTGGGAAGATAGGCTCAACGTCTATGTTGAGGGAAAGCCCCGTTTGCAACATTAGCTCTCTGTCTGTGAACCTCTGTCTGTGACACAGAGCGTGTCTAGCTAGGGCTCTGTTTTTAATTTTTGTAGTAATTTCCTCTTTGGAAATTCTACTTTGTATTTGCTAGGAATGTTTCTCATCTTGTTAAACATAGGAACCTTTTGTAATATCTTTTGATTATCAATGAAAAAGTTTCCTTGTGTTTTACATTCCAGTAAATGTTTTCTTTTGTCGTTTTATGCATCTGAATCTTTTTAAATATTCTTTTTGATGTTATGACAAAAAGGGGGAGAAGATAAATGATAAATGATTTGATTAAATCTATCAGTTGCTGGGTAAAGGCTCCCACACATTCACTAACAAGAACTGCAAGTTCTATATGGTTTAAGTGTTTTGCAGGTACAGAGAAGTGAAGTAAATCTTCAGAAGCAAACACTAGAAGCAAAACCATAAGAAGCGTTATTCTGTAAAAGGAATAAGCTCTTGGAAACTGAAGCAAGCTGAGTGCTGTCAAGCTTCAGAGATCAGAAGCAAGAAAGAAGAATGAATCAGAAGCACTGATAATAGAATTTGAATATCATTGTCTATCCTGTTCTGACAAAATTCTATTTGCTCTGATACATATAATGTTATGGCTCTGATACATTATTTGCTCTGATACATTATTTCAGCCTATATGGCTCTGATACATATAATGTGTTCAAACATACATTTTATGTTCTAACTAGTTCATGCTGACTTTTGTCGTTTAGTTTTTGTTCTGTAACATTTCAGGATGTAGAGATGCTCTGATGATGCTCTGGTACATTCAACAATGTTCTGATACAAATCTAGCATGAAGTGATGTTGGTAGACATTCAAAGTTCTGAAGCTATCCGAATGGAAGCAGAAATCAGAAGCTGTGAATGTTCTGAAGATTAAAGAAATTCAAGTTCTGAAGCTGTCCTGAATGGAAGCAGAAGTCAGAAGCTGTGAATGTTCTGAAGATCAAAGAAATTCAAGTTCTGAAGCTGTCCACGATGGAAGCAGGAATCAGAAGCTGTGAGTGTTCTAAGGATCTAAAGAAATTCAAGTTCTGAAGCTGTCCAATGGAAGCAGAAGTCAGAAGCTATGAATTCTCTGAAGGCAGAAGCTTATATGATCGTCTCTACCGAAATAATCAGGGAAGTCTTTTATCAAAGTTCTTCGAGTATTTATTTCAGGGGGAGATTATTTATCTCAGGGGGAGATTGTTAATCTCAGGGGGAGACATATTCATATGCTTATGCTATAGCTGTGTAATTTGTCTTTTGCCGTCTACTCTTTCTGATCGCAAATTCATATCATTTATATATGTTTTTGTCATCATCAAAAAGGGGGAGATTGTTAGAACAAGATTTGTTCTTATCAATTATCTTAGTTTTGATGATAACAATAATATGAATTTTGCTTAAGATAATATGGTACTCTAATCCAATGCAATTTCCCTTTCAGGAAATATATAAAGAGTACGCATAATTCAGCGCTCAGAAGTTGTGTCTCAAATGGTTCAGCATGCAACATCAAAACATGGTCTGGCAAGACATCAGAAGATGGTCGAAGCAGAATCAGAACATGGGTCTATGGAAGCATCAGAAGAACATGAGATCAGAAGCACTGAAGATCAGAAGATGGTATCACGCTCAGAAGCACTTCAAGGTCAGAAGATCAGAAGATGCTATGCACCAAGCTGTTTGACTCTGATGATATTCAAACGTCGTATTCACAAACATCAGATCAGAAGGAAGTACAGGTGGCAGACTACGCTGACTGACAAAAGGAACGTTAAAAGCTACTAAAGGCTACGTCAGTAGACACAGCGTGAACAAGGCTCGAGGTAGTTGACAAAAGCGTATAACATTAAATGCAATGCTGTACGGAACACGCAAAGCATTAAATGCACTCAACGGTCATCTTCTCAACGCCTATAAATATGAAGTTCTGATGAGAAGCAAGGTTAACGATTCTGCTCCAAAACAACTCAAATTAACTTGCTGAAACGCTATTCAATCAAAGCTCAGAATCTTCATCAACTCACTACATTGCTGTTGTAATATATTAGTGAGATTAAGCTTAAACGATTAAGAGAAATATCACAGTTGTGATTATCGCTTTTAAGAAGCATTTGTAATACTCTTAGAATTACATTAAGTTGTAAGGAACTAGAGTGATCGTGTGATCAGTATACTCTAGGAAGTCTTAGCAGTTGGCTGAGCAGTTTGTAACTAGAGTGATCGTGTTGATCAGAATACTCTAGGGAAGTCTTAGGAGTGAACTAAGCCTAGAGTGATCGTGTTGATCAGTAGACTCTAGAAAAGTCTTAGAGGGTATCTAAGCAGTTGTTCCTGGAGTGATCAAGTTGTGATCAGAAGACTCTGGAAGACTTAGTTGCGGACTAAGTGGAAAACCATTGTAATCCGTGCGATTAGTGGATTAAATCCTCAGTTGAGGTAAATCATCTCTGCGGGGGTGGACTGGAGTAGCTTCGTTAACAGCGAACCAGGATAAAAATAATTGTGCAATTTATTTTTATCGTCCAAGATTTAAAGTCACACTTATTCAATCCCCCCCTTTCTAAGTGTTTTTCTATCCTTCACTAACAACCTCTCAGGGTGCTCTCGGTTCTTTCATTTTGAAGGTAATACGAATTGTTTTTCCAACTTCTTAAATCGATTCGTTTTTCGTTTTATGATCATAACTCAATTGATGGCTCACTCTCCCTGTTTCGATTTTTCTAGTGATTTTCGTTCTAACAGGAGACTAATTTTAACAGCAACAAAAATGCAAAATTTAGAGAGAGAGTAGAATCAACTTACCTACGGCAAGGCAAGGAGATTTTTGCGGTTTTGATGTTGAGGTAAGCTTTTGATTGCTCTGCTTCTGAAATTCTGCAATTTTTAGTTGTTGTGATGGCTGTGTTTTTTGAACCTTTGATGATGTTATTACTGCTTTGAATTTTTGTTGAAAAACTGTTTATGATTGCTGCAAATATGTTGTTGAAATTTTCTGGCGAATTGCTGTTGTTGATGCTGTTTTAGAACCGTGATGAACTGTTGTTATTGTTGTTATGTTGCTGAATTTTTGAATGAATTGATGTATATGATTCTGAATTTGATTAGATGATGAACAAGCTTTGAATTATTGTGATGCTGAACCGTGATTCCTTGTTGTCGCAACTGTTGTAATTGCAGTGTCGGTGTCGGTGTTTGGATCAGCTATTGATTGAAGATGATGTGCAAACGATGCGTAAACACGGGGCTGCCACTGGAGGTATGGTTTTGAACCTCCTTTCTTTTTTCTAGAAACTCGGGTGGTGTTGTTGAAGAACACTCTCGAATTGTTGTTGAACCGGTTATGAACTTTTGAACTTGTTGCAAATTGTTTGAAGCGACTTTGAATTGTTGTTACTAACAACTTTTTTTTTGAAATTGTTGTAGGCTCTTTGATGAAGGTGATGCCACAACACCTCTTTGGATTCACGGGAACTTTGGATATTAAGGAGACTTGAAGATGATCTTCAAGTGGAAACCTTCCACCAAGGTATGAACTATTTCTTCACCCTTTTTCAAACTATGGAACTTTGAAAATTATGAAAAGAGAGAAGTGAGAAAGCTAGTAGTTAAGGTTGCTTTTTGTGTCATTTGCAATGAAGTGAACACTTCTATTTATAGGAAAAGCTTAGGATGTGTTTGGCAATTTGGTGAACTTGATTGGCAATTTTCAATCATTGAAAGAATAAGAATATATTCCTCATCATTGAAAGAATAAGAATAAGAATAAGAATATATTCCTTATGTCATTATCCTTGTGACAAATAAGCCATGTGGGTAAATTTTTATGTCATTTTATGATATCTCTAAGTTGCATAATTTTATGACATAAAAATCTCTCTTTGGCTTTCTTTGACTTTTGCTAATCTCACCCCTCTTTTGTTTTCTTTTTCATGTCACATGAGAACTCTTGAAGAAAGAATGAAGAATCTTGAACTTGAAGAATGAAGACTTTGAAGATTGAAGAATTCAAGAATGTCTTTGAAGTTTTATTTTTCTTTCCCTTGTAATTCCAACTTTGTATGAATGAAACTTTGTAATTCTTGAATTTTAAATAAAGTCCCTTCATTTGTAATTCATTTGTTCCATAAAAAAATATCATTTGTGAATGCTTGAATCTCTTGTTAGAACTTGAATGAAGTTACTATTCTTGAATTGAATTTGAATTCCTTTTGAATGTTGAAAATTTGCATGAACCCTTTTTTGAAAGGAATTGGTAGAATATCCTTGAAGTAGTGAAGTTTTGAATTTCAAGTCTTGAAATGTATTCTTGCACCATGAATTAGAAATGATCTTGAATTAAAATCCTTGAACCCATAATCTTGAATCATTTTTGAAGTAATTTTCCAACAATGAATTAAACACGATATTTTCTTTGCAACTTTGATGAAATTCCCATGAATGATCAAATAATTCATATGAATCAAATCTTCACCATGAGCAATCCATGAGCCTAAAAAACCAAGAAATAGATTCCAAGCAAGTCTCTTAAATCGCACCAATTGGCAATGGCGCCTTTAAAATGAAATCACCCACGAACATGAATGTATCTTGCAAAGAATGAGTGAATGAATGAATCATATTGAGTTATTGGAAGACCTTGAGTCATGGTTTGAGTTGTGGCACCATGTCCTGATTAAAAAGTCAGTTATTCAGTGAATTAGGTCAAAAAACCCTAATTGTCGACCTGATGAAATTGATGACTGTGGATCTTGAATTGAGATGTAATCTCCATTGGATATTGTCATAGGGATTATTTGAGGATGATTGAAACCTTTGATTGACTTCCTGGAGATTTTTAGGGTTTCCCAAATGTGATCCCTGATTTCAGTCCCTGATAGTTCAAAACCCTGATCTGAGGATTTGTCTGATCAATCTTTGTGTAGGAGATGTCTTGAGCCAATGGATTAGGTCAAAATAATGTACTTGAGGTCTTGATATCATGTCCCAAGCCATTAGGTCAAATTCTGAGCAAAAGTTAGGAGTGTGCTGTCTTCAGTCAAAACCCTAATTCAGTCGATTCAGAGCCTTTGAGCTTGTTGAAATGAATCTCTGAGGACCAAATATTGATTGTAGATGAAGATGATTCATTTGAGATGAAAGGAGAACAAAACCCTAATTGATTGTTACTTGTACTGATGAGTGATTTCCAGATTAAATCTTGCTGAGCACAAGTAACAAACACAAGCTATGCAATTTGTTAGAGATGCAAATGATGCATATGCAAATGATATGAGGTGGTATCTTAGGTCAAAAATTGGGGTATGACACAGGGGGTAATCAAGATCCCCCACAAGGTTCAGGATCAGGAGCGGCAAATTCGACTTCTACTCAAGAAGCACGAGATGCAACAGGTCCAAATGGATCGAGACCTGCAGACAATTCCCAGACTGCGCCTGAAAATACTACAGGACATTCAGGAACTGTTCCAGTTTCGGCATCGACAACCGCACCCTCATCTACAAGTGCAGATGATGTACTGTATCCCTGGACAAACGCTGCAAACAATTCAATGGGTCAAGGCACAAGTTCTGGCTTCGAATGGAGACCAAATAGTCCATATGGAATGCCATACCAATTCCCATTTGGAACAGACGTCCGAGGGGCAAGACCTGTAAACACCTCAACTCATAATACGACATTTTCACCAAATGTTAGTTCAGTGGGTCGAAGTGGACGCAACACTAATTTTTCTACCCAAATACCCAATTTCACCACAAATAACCAAGCAGCATTTCGACAAGAAATGGATGCAAGCAACCATGATATGGTAGGGGTTTTGGCCAGAGAACTAACTTCAGTCTTGAACCCACTAATGGCAAATGTTACTACGACAAATAGAGAAAACGTAGAAATTTTCCAAAAGATATCATCGCAAATGAATCGAATGTCAGAATTCATGGGAGTACCACCACCTAAAAGGAAAGACAAACAGCCTTCGAATCAAGAAGAGAGGCCCGTTTTAGAACGTGTACAAGACATAGTTCCATCATCTAGGACGGCTACTAGGGATGTAGGCCCCTCACGAAGAACAGAGGTGTTCGAAGGGACTCCAATAATTAACTTAGAAGCTTCAAATCAAAGAACTGTCCCCGTCCGACAAGAAACGGAGGAGGAGCAACCCGGATTAAGGATTGTGGGTAGGAACGAACACCCAGATGAAATTGTTCAAAGAGTCAGAAGAGAAAATCTGGCCACAGAAAATAATTTAACTGCCATGATAGAAAGGGTTATGGCCAATAATGGCCTTAGTACTGGACTCAGACGTCCAAATTATACATCCCCTATATCAGATTATATCATGCAAACAGAATTGCCTAGGGGAACTAAGGTTCCTAAATTCACAAAATTTTCTGGCGAAACTAATGAGTCAACTGTGGAACATATTGCTAGATATTTAACAGAAGCAGGAGACTTAGCGGGAAACGAGGATCTAAGGATTAAATATTTCCCTAGTTCGCTGACAAAAAATGCGTTTATTTGGTTCACTACTTTGCCACCAAATTCGATAGACGCATGGGCATACTTAGAAAGGTTGTTCCACGAGCAATTCTACATGGGTCAAACTAAGATAAGTCTGAAAGAATTGGCCAGTGTTAAAAGAAAATTCATAGAGACAATTGATGACTACTTAAATAGGTTCCGCCTGTTGAAATCAAGATGTTTTACAACGGTTCCGGAACATGAACTCGTCGAAATGGCGGCGGGTGGTTTGGATTATTCAATAAGAAAGAAACTAGACACCCAATACCTCAGGGACATGGCCCTATTAGCAGATAGGGTTCGACAGGTCGAACGCCTGAAGGCAGAAAAAGCTAGGGCAAATAAAAGCTATAAGAAAGAAAGAGTGGCGTACGTCGAAGCCGAGAATGTTGATGAGGAGTCTTTCAATGACTCATATAGCCCTGAAGAAGTCGAAATAGACTTGGCTGAATTAAAAGAAGCGCCACCTTATGCTTGCAAATTGTTAAATCCAGCAAATGGAAAAAACCCAGTAGAAAATGATAAGAATGATAGGTTCCCTAAGAAAACTTATACATTTGACATTACCAAATGTGATGAAATATTTGATTTACTGGTAAAAGATGGCCAAATGATACTACCCCCAAATTCCAAAATTCCTCCGTTGGAACAACGGAAGAAAAGAGGTTTTTGTAAATATCATGGTTTTTTAGGCCATAAAACTTCTCAATGTTTTCTTTTCAGGGATCTAATTCAAAATGCTCTCAATGATGGAAGGTTGAAGTTTGCTGACAAAACCAAGAATCAAATGAGGGTAGATTCAAATCCTCTGAACATTGCTGACGCTAGCTTCTGTGAGGTAGAAGATATCAACATGGTAGAGGCGTCTGAAGTCGAAGTTGTAGAAACTAAATCAAAGTTCAATGGAAAGCAGGCTACTGAAAGCCCAAATGATGACAAAATCTTCAATACTGATGTTGAAGAATCTTCCAAGGCAGAGATAACTGAAGCCTCGAAGGAAGAAAGCAGCGAGGCCACTGAAGACCTCAGGATGAAACTCCAGAAAATACAAATCTCTGAAGTTCCTCCAGTAGCAGTTAACATGGTCAGTGCCAGACGCCCAGTGTCTGAGTTTGGCGAATTAGAGACTTGGTTAACAAGGCAAAATGGGGGCATCGAAGCTCCACAAAAAACTGAAAGCCTCAAAGAATATCTTTGGAAATGTCACGAGAGAAGCGGTGGTAAGCAATGGATGTGTCCAAGGTGCTCGATCATGCTGAATCAAAGAGTCGAAGCCAACTTCGAGAGGGCTCGGCGCGAAAGATGGGAACATCCAGGAAGAGAGCCAAATCCCCTGCTACAACTATATCCAAAGATGGATGAAAGCTTGGTAGGATTTTTGGTCAGATGCCACAAAGGAAACACTGAAGTTGCTCTGTGTCCCAGATGTGGGGCAGTCTATGATGAAAGACTCGCACGATCATTCGAACGCATATACTGCCATATGAGTAGGGAAACTCATGGGTTGCGTCCTAACCTTTATGGTTTCGACATATGGACTCCGACAAAGAGGCCTGATAGTCCACACCCTAAAGCTCGAAGAGTGACTTTCAAAGTCCCTGCGAATGCACCCAGGGATAGGTGGATACAAGCTAATGCAAGAACCAACAAATGGCGAAGCTGGGACCAAGGAGGAAGAACTGCAATGGCATATAGGAAACAATTTCAAAGACCAAATCGAGAGGCGAATCGATTGGAGAATTATAAGGGAAAAAATCCTATGTCTCGATCCCAGTGGAGAAGGCATCAGAGGATAAAAAAGTCTCAGAAGGAATACAGGCCAAGAGAAGTTGGAGAATCTAGTAGCAACCAAGTCTCATACCAGGGGGCAAAGTTAAACAAACCTCCGGTGGAACGCAGGTTGTTCGAAGCTGAGAAACTCTTAGATGAAGAAGAGAAGATGCGTTCAAATTCCTGGAAAGAAGAGGATAGAATGACAAATGATTTTGATTCCGATGGAGTGTCATCCATAAATCTTAATTGTAATGTAGTATCTGTACTCCCTCACGAGTTTAACCAGGAAGTTGAAGTAGAAGACTGCGAAGAGGCTGATATCGAAGAAATGACAAAACACAGACCTGTGTGTTACTATGTGCTGAATAATGGTGCAGTAGAAGAACAGAATGCTTTCTTCGAAAGACCAGATGAGGGTATGCGAAACCACTTGAAGCCACTTTACATCAGGGCGAAGATTGAGAATGTTGGTATTAATAAAGTCTTAGTTGATGGAGGAGCAGCAGTGAACCTAATGCCTCAATATATGCTGAAAAGAATTGGTATGTTCGATACAGATATAAGGCCACATAACATGGTCTTATCTAATTATGAAGGCAAAATAGGACAAACACTGGGAGTTGTTCAAGTCAATTTGACAGTAGGCTCAGTTACGAGGCCAACCATGTTTATGGTTATACCAGCAAAATCAAACTACAACCTTTTGCTTGGTAGAGAATGGATTCATGGTGTAGCGGCTGTACCCTCAACAATGCATCAGAGGGTGACGATTTGGAGAGAAGATGGTATAGTGGAGAATATCGAAGGTGATCAGAGTTACTACATGGCTGAAGTCAACCAGGTAAATAAAACCAACTTCGATAGGAACCTGGCAAACATAGGTCCTTGTCATGCTGCTGAAGAGATGTATGCTCCAAATAGAAATGCATTGTACTATTTGACTTTGCATCCAAATGGATTCCAATGGGATAGAGAGATCATGGATGGACCACTAGATACAGCACCATTGGAGAATTATCAGACAGTACGGCCAACAGGCTGGGATGATGACGTTAATAATGTCTGAGTCTGTGTTCTTCGAAAAGATTTCGGCCTATGTGGCCGAGAACAAAAGAAAGGCGGCTCTCGAAGCCGAACTATCAAGTACAAAGATAGATACAGTTCCAATCAAGGAAGGAACAACAGAATTGGAGATACGTACGAGTTTCGAATTCCCTGAAGACACGGCTCCAGTTGAAGAGATCATAAGAGAAGAACCAAGTCAGAGGTTAGATGCAATATACGACGAAGAACCTTTGGGATTCGAGAAAGACCCAATGGCGTCGAACATAAAGATGTTGGCCCAAGATCCTCTTGAAGAAGTAAATCTTGGAGACAATGATCAAAAGAGAATAACATACATCAGCGCGAAACTAGAGCCTGAGTTGAAAGCAACGATCATCAAAAGGTTGAAAGACAACAGAGATTGTTTTGCTTGGGATTATGATGAGATGCCTGGTCTCGGAAGAGACTTAGTCGAATTGAAATTACCAATAAAAGAAGGGAAGAAGCCAATAAAGCAAACTCCCAGAAGATTCGCGCCGGAGATTCACTCGAAGATTAAGACAGAAGTCGAAAGACTCTTGCGTTGCAAATTTATCCGAACTACAAGGTATGTCGAGTGGATTGCTAATATAGTACCTGTAATTAAAAAGAATGGCTCATTAAGAGTATGCATAGACTTTCGTGACCTTAATGCAGCTACTCCTAAAGATGAGTATCCTATGCCTGTAGCAGAAATGCTAGTAGACTCAGCCGCAGGTTTTGAGTATTTGAGCATGTTAGATGGATATTCAGGATACAATCAAATTTTTATAGCAGAAGATGATGTATCCAAGACAGCATTTCGTTGCCCAGGAGCAATAGGCACTTACGAATGGATTGTGATGCCTTTTGGTTTGAAAAACGCTGGGGCAACTTATCAAAGAGCAATGAATTCTATATTTCATGACTTTATAGAAACATTCATGCAAGTGTATATAGATGACATCGTGGTAAAATCTACCTCGGGTATGAGTCATCTCGATCATCTAAGCCAATCATTCGAAAGAATGAGGAAATATGGCTTGAAGATGAATCCCCTTAAATGTGCTTTCTTTGTGCAGTCAGGTGATTTCTTGGGTTTCGTAGTCCACAAAAAAGGGATAGAAATCAACCAAAACAAGACAAAAGCCATTATGGAAACCAAGTCTCCATCCACGAAGAAAGAATTGCAGTCTTTATTGGGTAAGATAAATTTCTTGAGAAGATTTATCTCTAACTTAAGTGGACGCACCCAAGCTTTCTCGCCCCTATTACGGCTTAAGCAAGGAAAGTTCGAATGGAGTGCAGAACATCAAGAAGCTTTCGATCAAATAAAGCAATACTTGACGTGTCCACCAATTCTCATTCCCCCGAATGGGAAGAAGCACATGCGCCTGTATATCTCAGCATCAGATAAAACAATAGGCAGCATGTTAGCCCAAGAAGATGAGAACGGCATCGAAAGAGCCATTTATTACTTAAGTAGAGTACTCAATGATGCAGAGACTAGATATACTGATATAGAAAAACTCTGCCTTTGTTTGTATTTCTCTTGTATCAAACTTAAGTATTATATAAAGCCAGTTGACGTCTACGTTTCATCTCATTGTGATGTTATTAAACACATGTTATCTAAGCCAATACTACACAGTCGGATTGGCAAGTGGGCTTTAGCCCTTACTGAATATTCATTAATATTTCAGCCTCTCAAGGCAATGAAAGGTCAAATTGTGTCAGATTTCATTGTTGACCATGCGGTGGTTGAGAATCATCAGCATTATGTGGATTTGAAACCTTGGAAGTTATATTTCGATGGTTCAACACATAGAGAGGGTACTGGTGTGGGAATATTGATAATTTCTCCTGATGGAATTCCAACAAAGCTCAAGTATAAAATTGAAGGTCCATTATGCTCCAATAATGAAGCTGAATATGAAGCATTGATTGCTGGACTTGAGGCTTTGTTAGAATTGGGGGCAACCAGAGTCGAAATTAAAGGAGACTCCGAATTGGTCATCAAGCAATTGACAAAAGAGTACAAGTGTATCAAAGAGAATTTGATCATGTATTTTGTTATTGCAAATAGGCTACTCAAGAAATTTGAATATGTGGAATTAAAACACGTATCAAGAGTGAATAACCAGGAAGCAAACGACTTGGCACAATTAGCCTCAGGATATAAAGTATCAAAAGAAAAGTTGGAAGAATTGATTGAAGTAAGAGGAAGAGCAATGTTTACTAAACTTTCGCCAAGTGATCTGGAGAACTCACGATTGGGTTATGCCAACAAAGAACAATTCGAGGTACTGAATATAGATTCATTAACAGACACAGATTGGAGGAGTCCAATTATTAACTATCTGAAAAATCCTTCGACGGATACAGACAGAAAAATCAAGTATAGAGCCCTGTCATATTATCTGATGGGAAATGAATTGTTCAAGAAAACTCCTGAAGGGGTATTGTTAAAATGCTTGGGAGAAGCAGAAGCATACTTGGCGCTATCGAACGTACATAGTGGGGCATGTGGTGCACATCAAGCAGGGCACAAAATGAAATGGCTTTTGTTTCGATATGGGATGTATTGGCCTTCGATGTTAAAAGATTGCATAGAATTTGCAAAAGGGTGTCAAGAATGCCAAGAACACGCAGGTATCCAACACGCCCCAGCAAACGAACTAAGTACGATAGTAAAACCATGGCCTTTTAGGGGATGGGCACTAGATTTGATTGGAGAAATTCACCCCAAGTCCTCTAAAGGTCAAAGATACATTTTGGTGGGAATAGACTATTTCACAAAATGGGTCGAAGCAATACCGCTGGCAAATGTGGATCAAGAGGCTGTGATTGAGTTTATTCAAAAACATATTATATATAGGTTTGGAATCCCAGAAAGCATAACAACGGATCAGGGATCAGTCTTTACTGGACGAAAAATGCAAGACTTTGCCAGAGAAATAGGTTTCAAGTTATTTACTTCTACACCTTATTATGCTCAAGCAAATGGCCAGGTTGAAGCAGCAAATAAAGTAATAATTGGCCTTATTAAGAAACATGTAGGAAAGAAACCCAAGAATTGGCATAAGACTTTAGATCAGGCACTTTGGGCTTGTCGAACATCTCCAAAAGAAGCCACAAATACAACTCCTTTTCAGTTAACGTTTGGACATGACGCAGTACTTCCAATTGAGATATGTTTGCAATCAGTAAGAATACAAAGGCAAGCAGACATTCCTCCCAACGTATACTGGGAATTAATGATGAACGAGTTAGTAGATTTGGACGAAGACAGGCTTCGAGCATTGGAAATGATAAAGAGGCAAAAGGAAAGAGTGTCCAGAGCATATAATAAAAAGGTGAAAGGTAAAACTTTTGTTAATAATGATCTAGTTTGGAAAGTTATTCTACCTATAGATCGAAAGAATCAGGCACTTGGTAAATGGTCCCCACATTGGGAAGGACCCTTTCGAATCTTAAAAGTATTCTCGAACAATGCCTACGAAATTGAAGAGTTAGCAGAAGATCGCAGGATCTTAAGAGTAAACGGGAAATACTTGAAGAGATATAAACCTAGCATGCATGAAGTAAAGATTGCAAAGACGTAGACACTCAAAGTACTACGAAAAGCCAAAATGGTCAGGCATGTGTCAAAATATACTTCATATTGATCAAAATGGCTTTAGAATCAGAAAGAATTATGGAAAGAAAAATCAAAACACCAAAATATTCTTTTCATTGCAAGCATGGAAATACATTTCATTACAAAAAGATCCAGAAATAGGATCTGAGATTAGAAAAAGAGAGGAAGGCATAGACATATAAAAAGATTAAACCTAGACTCGCTAGTTAATTCTGGCGTCTAGACTTTCCAGAGATAGCACAGGAACAGGTTCAGCTTCGAACATGTCCCTAGCCCCAGAATCACGCATTCTTCTCACTACGCCTTTCTTGAGAAAAATGTAACTAAGGAGTCTCCCGTATGGAAGACAAGTTACACTTTCTCGACGGTCCACGCCGATAGCAACAGCTTTGACAAGACCTTTGAAGATCATCAAAGGTATGTTAATCTTTCTTCCCCGAATACCACAGAGAATAAACTCCAGATCTTCAACCATGATGTTATTCTCATCAATCACCCGAGGTTGAAAGTTGCCTACGAGCATTTGGTGCCAAATCCTGATGGTTTGTGCGCTGTAGCGATCACTGTCCATGAGTGTTCTCAACATGATATGAGTAGTCATGCTGAGAACATTATCATCAAAAGTTGCTCCGGAGTTATTGCATCTTATGAGATTGGCAATAGTGGTGGGGGTAATGCTAAGGTGAGCATGTCGAACGGATGAATCAATGGTGGCTCTACCTTCAGGGTCCATGCGTAAAGACGCATTCATCCAAAACTCTGCCACCATATTAGGGTAGATGGCACCCTCCAGGACTTCCTCAAAGTAGAAGTTCAGTTCCTGATTAGCAAAGAGGTTTTCAATGTTAATGAAATGACGAACAAGTTCATCCTCATCAAGTCTGAACTCACCCTTGATGAGAGCTTTGAGATCGTTAAAGGAGAGAATTCCAGCCATTTCAGGGAAAAATGGTGTTTGAGAGGAAAGAGTTGTGTTTTCTCTTTTTTCTGTGTTTTGGTTTGGGGAAGAAATACTTGAATGAAGAAATAAAAGTGATATGGAACCCTTTATATAGAAGGAGAATACTGAAGGTTGGTTTTACATTTTTAATGAGTGATTAGACTGCGGTTCATTTTTCAAAGTGAGAAGTTATGGCCTCCGCCGTTTCCCGCCCTTGGAAGTTGAGAAGTAATCATTAAACTGATGCACGCACGTCTTAAAAACCGACGTTTTGGAGAAAATGAAGTCACTTTTAATAATGATTATGGCTAGAAGAAGTGGAAACGTCAAGTCTAGAGGCAAGAAGTGCTGCGAAGGATGTTCAGGTTCTACATGTTGCATTTAATAAAAGCACTACAGGAAATCTAAAGATATATTTGGCAGAAAATTGAAAGATTTGTTAAAATTAATGCAAGCAAATATTATAGATAGAAATGGGAGTCAGGCGTACAAATATTATATGTCTCGATTACAAAATAAAAATCCAACAAATAAAACAAGATTGAAGACATCTAGCTAAAGTCCTCAGGGAGATCCCTTTTGATCTTCAGATATTGAGTTTCCCATGAGGACATTCGAAGTTCAATTAGTGCCCTTTGTTTCTTCAACTTTTCGATCTCTGGCACTAACTTCTGTGCAGTCTCGAAATGTTTGATTCCTGACTGCACCACTTCGAGCAAATCTTGTTGATTAGATTCTTGGAGGGCTGCTTGGCTACTTTCAGCTTCCTTTATCTTGCCCTCGAGCATTTTTATTTCTTGTTTCCAGGAGCTGATTTTCTTCTCATATTCATCAATGGCTTTTTGATTCGCCGAATGTTTAAGCTTGAGGGCTTCACCTTGTTTTGTGGCTTCCACAGCAGAATTCCATGAAGAGTCATGAGAGGCCACTATCTCAGATAATTCTTTCTCGACATTGTGCTTTCGAAGAATGTCAGCTTGGAGTTGTTCAAGGAGAGAGCCTAGCAGAACAATCATCTCTGAGACTTCTGGGGAAACTTGAAGCAAATCTACTTTCTTTAAAAGTTGATTTAAGTTGTAGCTTTTAACAGGGTCCCGGTTGAGAACATCTACAAGATTGACCCCAAAGAATCTCTCTTTTATCTGTTGAAGAAGATTAGGAGTATCTTCCTTATCACTAGAATCTGCAGTTACAGCTGGAGAGACATCAGGCTCCGAAAGTGAAGAAGTATTCACATTCATGATAGCCTTTAGGAACCCAAGAGGATCAGTTTGTTTAAGTTGTTCAAGCTCCGAAGGAGTAGGCTTCGTAGGGGCAGGCGTCGAAGTTGTCTCAGGAATAGTTTTTACATCGGGAGTCGAAGTTCCTTGAGAGATTGGTCTTTATGGTTGAGAAATCTCCTCCATGGCATCTTTCTCCGATGCAGAATCTTCGTTGCCATGTGATTGCTGGTTCACATTGTCGCTGCCGGAGAATGGATGATCCTCTTCCAAATCTTTGCCTTGATGAGTAGGTGGGGATTCGTCAGTAGATTGGCTTTCTTCGATTGGCTCATTAGGCAATATAGTGGCAATTGGCCTAACGTCTTCAAAGACTGGTGAGAGAACATGGATTCTAGCTTGAGAAGTATCTGTTTCGAACGAAGCCAAGTTAATCGTGAGGTTAAGCCTTCGAAAGTTTTAATTGACGAAAGTTGAAATTTAACAATTACCATAAAGTTTATCAACATCAATGGTGAGGCCAGGGTCTTTGAAACCAGAAGTAGCAGTGCCAGCATCATCCTGCAATAACAAGGTAAAATGCTAGTGCAATTAGTTAGTTAAAATTACAAGATAATATGTAAGACAAACGCAAGATACCTTGGGTGGATTATTGTCTGGGCTTGAGTTATGACTTTCCAAAACAAGAGCATTGCTAGCAGTCTTCAAAGGAGATTCTTCAGAAGACGCCTTATTGCCAGGAGAAGCAGCTTTTGAAGGACTTGCCTTTTTCCCTTTTCTTGAAGGGGTAACAGCTTTGTGTTTCTTTTTCTGTCCTTGTCTAGTTTGAGGAGGAGATTTGTCTTCACCATCTGAGGCATTGGTCGAAGAAGCTTTACGCTTCGAACCCGTTGGGGGTTTCGAGCTCTGGCAAGTGAAAGATGAGAAAGATGAGTACCAATCACAGAATTGTACAAGATTGAGAGTATGAGATAAGTATTTACCGTGGGCTTCTTATCCGTGACGATCGAATCACTTTCGTTTGGTTTGTCGCTTTTAGATGTCTCAGACTCTTTTGGGGCAGAAGCTTCCTTAATCTTCCTCCTTCGTGCAACAGCTGTAGTTGAGACTGAAATCAGTATATCAGTAAAAGAAAAGAAAAGTCAGTCGAAAAAGATTATCTTAATTCAAACCTTCAGGTATTGGAGTCAGGACACGGACATGTTTAAGATCTATATGAAGATGTCCTTTGAAAGTATCCAAGGTATGCTTAGTCGGGACCACTCGTTCAGCGCGTTTTTTAGCACTCTCTTGAAGAATTTTGAGAGCATTCCCACACACAAACCAGTCTGGGAAAGGAGGACTTAGAGCCACACCAAAATCAGCACTTGGTAGTGGAGGGAATTTTGGAGGATGAAGTTTGAAAGCCACTTCATAACGTAGTTCTGGTCGAACATACGAGGGCAATTTCAATTTATCTAGTTTGGTGGAAAATTTTTCGCGCAAAGTGACTGCAGCCTCACGAACGGTCCGACTAAGATCATCAGGCCTATAGATAGTTTCAAAGAATTTTTGAAAAGCTTGGATTTCTTTAATATGAGTTGAAGTACCTTTTTTGAAGTTCTCCTGCACATCAGTGAAAGCTGCGGTTAGTTCTTGAGCAAGGCTATCAGCATCAAAGATTTGAGAGATATAATACTCTATCCACCATTGATGGAAATCTGGTGTAGAGTAGAAAGAAGGTTCGAAAGGAATAGGAGAAAGGTTGGTAACGCCAGTATATTTGCTGATTTTTCGTTCACATTCTTCTTCAGTCAAATACAAAGTGTGGAAACACATATGGTTTCTTTTCTGATATAAGCACTTGGGTGTTATTTGAGTTAGCCCAAACTGTCTCGAGACCAAATTTGGTTGATAGCACATGAGGGTACATTGACCTTTTGACGGTCGAAGACGTTGGGAAAGCAACCTTGGAGTCAGAAAGGCTTCCCAAATTTCCATAGATTCCATTTGTTGATCTTGAGAAGCTGGTGGAAACTTTCGAGTAAACCATTCGGGACCTATTGTTCTGTGTACAAATGGGGCCATGGAAGGATCGAACTGTTCACGCCGAGCAAACATCATCGAATACGCCAGGAAATGTTCATGGAGCTTTCCCATTTCTTCTTTTGGAGTTAGGTAAGCTAACCTGGTTCCTTCTATAGTTCGATTCTTGATTTTGCTATCTTCCTCATTGACATCTCCTCGAAAGGGAAGATGAGTTTCGAATGTAGCATTAAGCCACAGTTGCAATAGCCAGAAAGGACCAGCGTAAAGTAAACTACCAGATTTGAAATTCTTGGTAAGGTTTGTAGCTTCACTAAGGTTTTCATAAAGAGACCCTAAAAGCAGTTGGCTGAGGTTGAGCTTTTTTCCAGCATGCAACTGATTAGCCATGCAAAGGTACCTCTTTGCAACCTGGATAGATCTTGAGCAGAAGGCGCATCGTGAAAGCCATAATGCTAGAAAAGCAATATGCTCTTCGTCAGATACTGTCGCTTCGGTGGTAATATGGTGTTTCTGGATGAATGTCGTGTAAGTAACTTGCGAATCGTTGAAACCTATAGTGTCATTATCCATGTCATTGGGATCAAAGGTTTCGCCAGTTGGTCGAAGTCCCGTAATAGCAGCCACATCAAAAAGTGTGGGGGTAACCATTCCACAGGGAAGATGGAAGGTATTATGAGAAGCATCCCAGAAATGAACCGCTGCTACTAACATGGGTTGGTTGTATTCTAAACCCGTTCTTGACAGTTGAATCAAATCGTATATCCCTAACGATTTCCAAAAGGATCCTTTTTGTTTCTCTACCTTTTCTAGCCAGGCATAGTACAAGTCAGGATCTTTGGCTAAAGGAATTGACCTAAAAACTTTTACAGAATTGGTCATATAGTTTAACCTAATTTTGGTTAAAGCTAAAGGGGTTGCAGTTGAAGTTTCCTCAACATTAGCAGATTTGCCTAAAGGAGAACGACCGTCTTCATCTATCTTAACTTTGCTAACTAATGGTCTAGTCTTGTAATAAGCAGGGAAGAATTTATTCACAGATTGGATACTTTCACTCGGTAACGGACCCATAAAAGCAAGAGTTTTTCCAGAAAGATCAAAAGGTATGATTACCTGGGAAGCGTAGATTGCGCGTATTTCTTCAGTGTTAGGGTTTGGAACGAACTCTCGTTCCCCAGAACGTGTTGTTGATTGGAGCTTCAAAGCGGGTTGAAGAACATTTGAAGATGAAGCCATGGAGAAATTTTTGATTAAAAAGACAAGATTCTAAAAAGAGTGAAGATGTTTCTATTTTTCGGTGAAGAAGATGAATGAAAGGCGGTATAGAGGCACAAGATCAAGTATTTAAAGGTTTAACGGAAACCTTTTTAAATCTTTTGGGTAAAACCCGAGAGACACGTGGCGGCTGGTGATTTAATCCAATGGCGGTCGAATGAGTTAGCTTCACTCCTAGTATGTAGGAGTAATGATCAGGAAGTAAGGTTAAAACGTGGGAATGTAAGTTATGAGAAGACATCTTTGAAAATGACAAGACGTTTCAGAAACAGTGTTATCAGTGATTATGACGTTAGTCAGCAGTCTTGGAACTTTCAAGGATCGTAAAAACGAAATCTTATAATAGCAAGAAACGCCTATTTCTGTTGATTCTCGAAACAGGCATTTATTGGGGGTAATTTGTTAGCTGAAGAATTCGTTTTATATTGTTTGTCCTTCGAAGGAGTTGAGAATCGAAGGAAAGATGGTTACTGATGGCCATCCCTTAAAAAGTGAAAAAATGGCTACTGATGGTCATGCTTCGAAAATACAGACTTCTAAGTTCGTTGAAGATAGTGAACACTGAAAGACTAATGAAAGCATATGTCTTCGGGACTTAGACAAAATTCATAGAATATGTATTCAAGTATTACTACTTAGCGTGTTTTTTAGTAGTGTTTGTTTAATACACTGCCACGCGTCGAAGATGGACTCAGGCAGGAAGATTTGAAATTCGAAGACGGTTTCGTAACCGTTCAATAACAGATGGCTTCGCTGGAAGTTCTGATGAGAAACGTGGCAGCAGATTAGTATAGGACCGTTAAGGTCGAAACTAGTATAAATAGGAGTCTTAATGTTAGGATTCTGTGTGTTCATTTTGTACAAATCACTCACATATTTACTCAAGTATCAAGTGTTACGAGAAAGAGTTCGCTGAGAAAATGTACGTATGACACCACCATTTTAATACATGTGTATTGTATTTCATTTTCAAATACATTTCTGAATTACTGCATTCCATTTATTTCTTGTCATTTACATTCCTGTATCTTTATTTTTTCTTTCGAATTTACTTTCATGATCATTTACTTTTAAAGTCCTTAACGTTTCTGCAGTTTAAGATTCTTTATGTTTTAACAATTTTTAAGTTTCATATGTTATGTTATTTATTTTTCTTGTTGAAGTTATAATTACATATAACGAAGCAATTACCAAGATTCTTGAATCGAACAATACTCATCGAAGAGGACAAATTACGAATATGATTCAAATGAACATTGATAACAATCTTCTTGACTATGTGTCCTAGGATCAATCTAGTCGATCCTGCAAGTAACCAAATCATATTTATTATAGTTTGGAAGACTAGCGGTTGTTTACCGGAAATCACCGTAAACACCTCCTCACTCAAATATCTCCACTTCTCAACCTCCTCCTCATGCTAACTATGAACCCATTTATGCCCCCACTCAAAATAATCCCTCCATCTCTGACCTTCCAGACTCTGTGTCACATGAGCAATTGCTTCGTGATTGCAACTACTCACCAAAGCCCCGTCCTGAACCTAAGCTGGTTGTGTTAGACTCTGAGAATGAAGCAGAATCATCTCTCTGCCTCGATAGAGAAACTCAACCCTATTTCTTTCTGAAACCAGACTCTGCCAAACTCAATTCAAATTCTGTAAGGAACTTTCTGTTGGTGTGCGTTTTGAACTGTTAAACATTAGGATGCAGGAAGGGTTAGATGTCTTGAAAGCCGCATATCGATCCAGGATGGATGATGTGGTTTTCGGAAATCTCTAGAGGATTTACAAAAGAAAGATGGACTCTATGTTTCTGGAGCTTCAGAAGATGTGCATAGCAACAGCTCCAGGTCCTCGTAAGATTCTCAGATTTTATGAAAATGTCTGGCATAGTCCACTTGGAGGCAGGTATTGCTTTGAATAGAAAACCTTTGTTGATGAACTGCTGGAAGTTCCTACAGCTGAACAAGAAGCACATTCTTGGGAGATTGTTGTATGGAAGCCAAAATATCCAGTTCTGACTGGAGATTTTCAATGCTCTTCAACTGGCTAAGGGTGAATCCTTCTGAAGAAACACCAGACATGGTTATTCCTGAAGTTGTCTACCCTTCAGAAGTTGCTGCTCCCATTCCTCCAAAGAATCCGGCTGAGATTCTTCAAGCTTTGGAGAATGAAGATTCTGTGATTCCTGATCTAGAATATGCTGAAGATGCTTCTGAATCAGATTCTGATGTTGAGATGGAAGATGCTGAGAATCATCCTTCTAAGAAAAGTCCTGTTCAGGCAACTCAAGAAGATGTTATCACTTTGGATGCTGCTGGAAATGCTATCCCTCTGAATGATAGTTGTGAAGCTTCATCTTCTGAACCCTCGGTTCTGGTGAGTGCTATCAAGGCTCTTCAACAGCATCAAGATGTTCTTGCTTCTCGCCTGGATAAGCATGATGTAGCACATGAGGAATTCAGAACTTTCATGAAGAAGCAATCTGAAAGCACCTCTGAGATTCAAGACCTTCTGGCCATATTAGTTAATAAGCTAAGCTAGTCGTAGTCCTTTGGTCTTAGTCGTTTTCTCTTGTTCTTGCATCTGTTTTTTCTTGCATCTTTTGTATCTTCTGATACATTTTTTAATCAATCAATGAATCTTTATCTTCTCTCATTTTTGTTTGTTTTTCATCTGAATCTTTTATGCTTTTTGATGTTATGACAAAAAGGGGGAGAAAATGTGATAAATGATTTGATTTATATTATCAGTTGCTGGGAGTAAGTCTCCACATTTCTAACAGAATTTGCAAGTTCTATGTCTTTGAGATTTTTGCAGGATTGAAGACATTCTGAAAAAGCTCAACATGAGAAGCAAAGACATGGGGAAAAGCAATTCTATATAGAAACATGCTCATGGAATCTGAAGCAAGCTTAGCGCTGTGAAGCTTCAAGATCAGAAGCAAGAAGGAAGAATGTTCTGATATTCTCGTGGCAGAATATACTCTAAACATATTCTTATTCCTTATATGTTCTGATGCATTTTATGTGTTCTAACACATACTATATGCTCTGATACATATCTTATGTTCTGATTCATTCATGCTCTGACTTTTGTCGTTTAGTTTGTTCTGAAACATTTCAGGATGTAGAGATGCCTGGATGATGCTCTGGTACATTCAACAATGTTCTGATACAATCTAGCATGCAATGATTCAAGAAGAAATTCAAAGCTCTGAAGCTGTCCTATGGAAGGAAGAAGCAGAAGATCTAAATGTTTTGAAGTTCTAAGCATTTGTGAACGTCTCAACTGAAATGGAAAATACTCAGGGAAGTTCCTTATTTATAATTTCTTCCAGTATTTATTTCAGGGGGAGATTATTTATCTCAGGGGGGAGATTGTTAATCTCAGGGGGAGACATATTCACACACTATGTTTATATGCTTATGCTATAACTGTGTAATTGTCTTTAGCCGTCTGATATTCTGATTGCAAATTCATATTATTTATATATGTTTTTGTCATCATCAAAAAGGGGGAGATTGTTAGAACAAGATTTGTTCTGATCAATATTCTTAGTTTTGATGATAACAATGTATATGAATTTTGCTTGAGACAATGTGGTACTCTAATACTGCAATTTCCATTTCACGAAATATATAAAGAGTATGCACAAAATTAGCACAAGAAGCACTGACTCAGAAGGTTCACGTATGCGACATCAGAACATGCTCTCGCAAGACATCAGAAGATGGTCAAGCAGAATTAGAACATGGTTTATTGAAGCATCAGAAGAACTTTAGATCAGAAGCAGAAGCACTGAAGTTCTCATGGTATCACGCTAGAAGCACTTCAAGGTCAGAAGACAAGAAGATGCTCTGCACCAAGCTGCCATGACTCTGATATATTCAAACGTTGTATCTACAAAGATCAGATCAGAAGCAAGTACAAGATGGCAGGCTACGCTGACTGACAAAAGGAACGTTAGAAGCTATTAAAGGCAAAGTCAGTTAAAGCAGGAAAAGCAAGGCTCGAGGTAGTTGACAAAAGAGTGAAACATTAAATGCAATGTTGTACGGATCACGCAACGCATTAAATGCTCCCAACGGTCATCTTCTCAAATGCCTATATATAGAAGTTTTTATGAGAAGCTGAATACAACACTTTGCGCAAACATACAGAAACGCTGCTGAATTGAAAAGCTCTCAAACTTCATCTTCAACCTCACTTCATTACTGTTGTAATATCTTAGTGAGATTAAGCTTAAACTTTAAGAGAAATATCACAGTTGTGATTATAGCTTTTTAAGAAGCATTGTAAAACTCTTGTAAGAATTTGTTTACATTCATTTGTAAAGAACTAGAGGAGATCAAGTTGTGATCGGATTCTCTAGAAAGTCTTAAAGGGTATCTAAGCATTGTGTTCCTAGAGTGATCAGGTTGTGATCAGAATACTCTAGAAGACTTAGAGGGTATCTAAGTGGAAAACCATTGTAATCTTGTGTGATTAATGGATTAAATCCTCAGGTGAGATAAATCACTCTAAGGGGGTGGACTGGAGTAGTTTCGTTAACAGTGAACCAGGACAAAAATCATTATGCAATTGTTTTTATCTTAAGAGTTTTTAAAGTACACTTATTCAAACCCCCCTTTCTAAGTGTTTTTTCTATCATTCACCCCCATATGATGCTCATGTTAAGGATTGCTCCTGACATGCAACTATTGGTCTTACCATCTCCTATCTCAAGTTACTCACCAAAGTCCGGGTTAGGACTTTATCTCATCACAGAGGAACCATCGAGCATCAAAAAGAAAGAAAAATAAAATAAAGCACACAGTAATATATACAGATAATAACACACAGATAAACAAAAATAGGCTTAACACACTTAAAAGTGATTCCCCATTGAAGTCGCAATTTTTCTGTAGCGGGGAAAATCTGAGATCGAAGCCATAGGATTGACTCGGCTCAATATTTTGTTTAAAATCGCCACCGCGCTTTATTGTTTCCAAAGGAAAAGGGAAAAGAACGTAAAACCCAAAGTTTGTTTTTAAAACAAAAGGAGATCTCAGGTACGGGTGTTGATTATACGAGGGGAAGGTTTTAAGCACCCCTCATATCTGTGGCATTCCACAGGAACCTTTTTGAAAATTTGTGTCGTGTGTGCTAAAAAAGGGGTTTGTTTTATTTTTAAAATAAGCTCGGCAAAGCATTAAGATTTGTGCCTACATACCTCCTCGGTGCAATGGAGAAGTCAGAGCTAATGTAGTTCCGCTTAAAAAGGAAAAGGTTTTTAAAAAGGGATAAACACTTTATCGTCGTCGGAGAGAATACTCAGCCATTGATCTTGAGCATGAGAACAAATGAGTTCTTTGCATCGCAAATGAAAGAAGGGCTCCAACTAGGATGGAAATCAACAAGTATGCCACTAGCTCTCTCATGGGGAAAAGATCTCATTATATCAATCAATTTCAAAATCGTGGGGTATCGCAACTCACTACAACAATTAATCGCGTCTAAACTTTTGAAGAAAAAGCCACTAAGGGCAAAAGATATTTTTAAAGAAAAAGGTTTTAAAAAGGTTGCAAACATAAGAAGGTTTTAGAAAAAGGGAGAAGATTTTGAAAATCTAAGAAGTGGAGGAGATGAAGAGGCTATCCGAATACGTAAAATAAAAGCTAAGGAAAGAAACGGTCTAACTGAAATAAGAAGCCAACACTTGACATTATGAGTCAAGGTAGATTTCTCATCCTTTGGACTTATCGATACCAAACCAACACATTACCACTTGGGGACCCAGATGAACTTATTATCTTTAGCACCACTTTGCATTAAGCGCATTAAAATTTTGACAAAAATTGGGCAGAGTAACGGCTGTTTTCGGGTAAAATCCTTATATCAATGCCTTGAAATTTACCATCAAGGGCTTTCAAGGAAATACCTGCACACATAAACAGACAACAATCCAATGCTAGACAAACAGAACAATCACAGAGTAATAACAGAATAAGGGTCCAGAGGTACTGAGTCCATAAGTCCGAATCTCCAAAATGCTCAGGATAGTAACCGATAGTCCGAAAGAGAACCTTAAAAGTTTTTTATATTTTTGTTGTTTATTAGTGTTTTAGCATAAAAGTAAAGTATGGTCCAAGTGGACAAAAAATAAAATAGCGGAAACATAAACAATATGTTCAACTGGACAAAGAGAAAATAACGGAATATAAACGTCCAAATGGACAAAGAGAAAATGGCGGAAACATAAACATGATGAAATGATAAAATAAAGCGATAAAGCGAGAAATATAAAGAGCAATATAATAAAATGCAGAAATTAAAGTCAATTGTTAGATGTTAAAGATAACCATCTTGAAACTTGTCAAGTATGTTATCAAAGTTAGTAAGAAAGATCGATGGTGAGTGAATGATGTTCTAGGATTTAAATTCAATGGAACTTTATCAGAAGCTTGATAAAATCATAGCGACTACACGATAAATTTCCATAAGTCTTAAATCAACCACATACAATTCTCTTCCATATTTGATCTTTTTTTTATTCGGGACATGAAATATTGCGCTATGTTAAGCAGATCGCCAAGTGATTTATGTAGAAATCACCCTACAACGAGGCCGATCAAAACTTTATGTGCTAATGCATGCGAGAGAAGCAGTTTGTAGATCACTCTCCGAAAGCAATACCGCACGAAAAGAAAATAGGTAGCGATCTAGTCTTTACCAAGAATCCATAGAATTCTCAAGGTGTTAAGACTTTCATCGATCAAAAGAAAAAAAAAAGGAGAAGAAGAATAAAATGCATAAAATAAAATCAACTCACACTATCATTAATATCATTCATCTAATATTATGGATTTGGTCATTTCAAACCTATCAACATCCTAGATCCAATGATATTAATGAAGTGGAGGAAGAAGGAAGCCAAAACAAGCATAAAAAGGGCAAAAAAACACATTCTGTCCCAGGGGAAATCGTTTTACCTAAGGAGGAAATCAATTTCCTCAGTGCAGATTTTCAAATCTGGCGCAAGAAACAGAGTGGAAATCGATTTCCCTATGGAGGAAATTGATTTCCTGCGCACAATTTTCAAAAAAACAGCATTATGAAGCATACAAACTTGATTTAAACCAACATACAAACACCTCATGATCACATATCCATTGGAGCACGAATTTTCCATCACTTCACAATCAAATAGGACCAATATAGCATCAAAGATGCTGTCATACCCCAAAATTTTCCCATATTATTTGTCCTATTCAAAATTCAAATCAAAGTACAAAACTCCAAGACACACTCTCCTAAACAAGGCTCAGAGAACTAGGGTTTTGTTGTTCTGAAGGAAAATCAATGAATCAATGGCTCTAAAGCATCCCATATGACCTATGATACTCCACACTATCTCCATAATAAAATTCAGGGCTCAATACAAAGGTTTGGTCACTCAGTCAACAGTCGACTAGTTTGACCTAAAAGTTAACTGTGGTCAAAGTACAGTCAAAACTCCTGATTTTTTGTCAACATCCTTGTATTGAAGTATAATTCACCATTTGATCAAGAATTGATCATGTTTCATCAAGGAAAGATCATAAATCAACAATTCCAAAAGTTTCTAAATTAGGGTTTTCATAGGAGAATGTCAACTGAACTTTGACCAGCCATAACTCCTACATGGAACATCATAAATTTTCCATCCAAAGCTCATTTTGAAGGAAATTGAATTATTTACAATTTTGTCTCTAACATGCCAAGTCTAAAAATGCTTCATTTGAGAGATATGGATCAAAACATTATAGGTCCTTTTCAAAAGTCAACCAAAAGTCATCTTTTTCAAAAGAACACACAAGGAGCATGGAAAATTATTTTAATATGAGACCAAAATCAATGGCTATAGGACTCTTCAAGGTTTCTAAAAAGTCCTAGAACTCCCTTATAACTCAAAAATTGAGGGAGATAGGCCTTGTCAAAGTCGGGCAATTTCAAAGAGAAAAATGTGAACAAAAGGGCTTCAAAATGATTTTTCTTGCAAACAAGCCCAATATTTTTTGGGCCAATCTTGATCCTCAAGTTATCCAAGACCTTAAATTCAATTGCCACGAATTTACTAAATTTATTTGATTTATTATGAATTTTTATTCATATTAAAAGTGATTAAAATCAAAATAAATCATATAAATTGCAAAAGATTTGATTTGCTTTTGCTTCTAATCATTCCAATCATCAAAATAACCCATGATTTGATTCAAATTCGTAATTAGAAAGATTGGAAAGAGAAGAATAAAGTTAGGGCTAATTTTAGAAGGTTTCCATGGTGATTTCAATCAAGATCCCAATCATGGATTTGTCAAGATTTAGTTGAGTTTTGTTAACCTAAAACTTTGTACTATAAGTACAAAATGAATTCACAAGGTTTGGGGACGTTTTGACAGCCTCAAGAACACTAAGTTAGTGGCCAAAAAAACTCAAGAAAATTTGGAATTCGGTTTCGAATTTAGAGGGCGATTCAAGAAGGTTTGAAGACTCTAATACAATCCTGGAAGGTTTTCGAAGCTTTTTGGATACACAGACGCAAACAACACTTCCAGAAATACCTCCTTTTAGCCTCGGTATGGATGGATCTAAATTTGTTCGATTACTCTAATTCATATGGCAAAGACATGTTTTGATTGCATAAACTTGTTTGTTATGATGTGTGGATGGTTTCTGGATAATTAATTGGCTTATTATGTGCGTGTTTGAGGATTCACCATGTTAGGGTTTATGGATCTTGAATTAGGGCTTTTTGATTAACTAAAAATTAGGACAAATCATATAATTCATGAAACTCATGACCTCTGGACAATCACAATGGAGGGGTCGCGAAAAATTTCTAGTTTGTTTTGGCTGTTTTTTGGTTTTCACAGGTATAGAAAGCCTGGCTTTTTATAGCGCTTCTGCAAAAAGCGCTGTAAAAACGTTGTCTGCAATTTCCCAGCGAGGAAGACGATGCGTGGCAGCATCTGATAGGCCAGTTTGAATGGGCTTTGGCGCGCAGAATCTTGGAATGATGTGGGATCCGATGCTTCTCAGACTCGCGCGTACGACGCACCCTCACTCTCTCAGCCACTTGATCTCATTAATTCTTCATCCAACGTACCAAAGGCTGCAAGTCCATCATACTCCCATGCGCGCAGCCACACACGATCCAGATGAGTATTTTTCAATTTTTTTTCTTTTTAATTATATAAGTTTGTCTTCTTTATATTTTTAGTATATATTTTTACAAACCCTTTTTTTTATTATTTGTTTTTCTCTCTAAACTAAATAAACAAATTATTTATTTTTATTATTATTGTTAACTTTTTTATTGTTTTAAGTTAATTTATCTTACTTAAATAATTTAATAAATCACAATTATTTTCTTTTAATTGATAAAAAATATATATATTAAGATAGTATATTTAATCGAACTTATTTTTCACCGATTTAATTAATTAGGTTGAAAAACCATTAATTAATTAATTAGACCGATATTCTGTTAATTTTATTCGTACCCTAATCAGGGTTTACGAAGATCATGCCTACACTAAAATGTTTTCTCTTTTCTTTGTGTAGCTTCAGTGTTAGCACCAGGGGTACTCCCGACTACAAACCATATCAGATCAAATCAAGAGCTAAGTTCTATTTCATATTTATTTTAAACATCTATTTTATTTTATTTTCTTTATCAAATTAGGGTTAACTCTAATTATCATTTGAATTAATAATACACTCACTCCTTCTTTTTTATTTTCTCTTTTCCCGCTTTTTCAGGGTTAGCCAACCGCCAAAGCTCAATAGTCGGTAACCCTAAATCTTAACCTTATTTATTCTGCTTTAATTATTACTTGAGTCAGATCCGCTAGTTTCTTTTTCCCTTCCCCATATTATTTGTAACTGTTCCGAGGATGTATTGCTTGGCCTTAAAGGCACTTAATCTGCATATTATATTATTGTGTGGTTAGTAATCTTAGGGAGTGCAAGCCTTGAACTAAATTAGCATCACTAATTATAAGATTAAATTTATGAATTAATCACGTGATTGTTGCACCCACGCACCTTTTGGGGTAACCTCTTTTGTTGCCTTGTTTCCTATTGCCTTGTTGCCTTGTGTTTTTTGCAGAATAGCCATGTCCCTCGAATACGAGGATACCTCAGCCATGTTACCTCGATTAATGCAAAGATCATAAGTCCCTAATGATGCTGCCTTCGATACGCTAAATATGATCTCGTCCCTCGGAAGTTGCCTACGAAGGGTTGAGGTATCCTCTGGTTGCCTAAACGAAAAAGGCTATTCTGATCCTTCCCTTAGACTACCTGCCTCCTCTATGGCTAGGGACAGTCTTTGGCGAACGATAACTCGATGACCCGTTAACATCCAAACGAAAGGCTTTCTGCCCTCTTATGGCACGGATAGATCCTTTCACTCTGAAAGGCTAAAGAATATTTGTCATCTAACCAGGTAATTGCTCCTAACTGCCTTGCTCTAAAAATCTTTTTCTACTCTATTTTCTAAACATTATCAAGGCTACGCTCATTTACGAGCTAAAGTCCTTGTTTCTTCTTCTACATTTCTTTTCAAAATGAGCAAAGCAATTAAGAGCCCATGGATAACCATGGATGCAAAGGGTGCCTTACACCTTCCCTTTGCATAATTACCCCCCGAACTCAGTTTTTTATTTAAAAGGTTTTTCCCGTTCTTTTAGTCTTTCTATTTAATTTGAATAAAATAAAAGTCGGTGGCGACTCATGCTTAACCGCGACATTTCGATAAAAAGGTCAGTTCACCGTATTACAGATGCATTGAACACAAGCAACAAAGATCTACATCTTAGAATTTAGGAATTTACCAATTCTTGAACCAAATGTTGAAGTAGCTTCAAGAACAAGCACAAAATGTGTAGATCCTTCAAAATTGGAGATGAACAAACAAAGAAAAGAGTGAAATGTAGGAGGTTTAGTTCAAAACTAGTAAGATTCAATGTGAATCTCACTAATTCTATGAAAATGAACTTTGGCGTCGAAAACTTCCAACTAACACTTGGGTCCTTCATTTCGTCAAGTATACACTCACCCAATGTATTCCTCCCATGGACACGTTAATAGCTTTAGCTTGTTATTATTCCCTTACATCAGATGTTGTCCAATCATCAAGGGAAGAGCGACTCACCAAAGGTTTGAAGCAGGCTAGGCCAAAAGTTCAGGAATAGGCAAGCAATCTTTAGCAAGCTCATGGCAGATTAGACGAGGCTAATAGGATATTGAGAGCAGGATGCAAAGCTCTACTATTCCTAATAGAGTTTGGACGCAGTTGTAGAGAATCACCAAACAACCTAAAGGTATTTGATCAAAGACTCGAACCAATTTCTTGATCAAAGACTCGATCCATTAGTTCCCAATATGAGAAAAAAAATATGAAAGCCACTTATGATGTCAGGAAGACCTCACTTCTCCTTTCACCACCAGAGAGAAAAATGATTGTCTATGAGCACTCCACACTACATCCAAGACAAAAACCTAAATTGAGGGGCAGTCAAAGGGTATCACTTGGTCGAGAACGTCCCTATTACAAAATGCCTTCTCATCGAGATACAATAAATAATGACCGAAAAATCCACCCGACCAAAACAATAAGGCTTAAAGGGTCTAGAAGATGAACTATGTCATATTTTCTCGTGAATTAAAGAACAAGAAGATTAAAAAAAAAAAGCAAATCGAGATCATACCCGTGGAATTATGAGTAAAGATCCACTCCATTTTTTAAACTTCATTTCTTTTCCATTACTATAGTTTTGTGTGTATATTACACATATTTCTAAGACATGTGACACATATTTACTATTTATTTAACTTTATGCACATAAAACTATAGTAATGGATCCTCCATTTCTTTTTAGGAAATTGAGTGGATCCTTACTCCGAAATTATATCCATATTACTAAATAGAACATTTAATGTCCAGGTCTAAGAGGGACACATTAATCAAAGTTAAATACAAATTAAAAACTCATTCAATTCTAATCTCTATCACAATTTTACAAGCATCTAGATCCACGATATCCAAAACTTTATCGGGGTTCAACATTCGAATATGAGTAATGACATTTTCAAAGCTTTAGATGACAACAGGAGTAATCTCTTTCTCATACTTAGAACATAGCTAGCCAAGTTGAAGCACCTGATAACTCGGGAAGAAACCAGCTAAGTAAAATAAAAGAGCCTTCAAGATGAAGAGCAAAGCAATATTATAATTATTACAAAATTTTATTGTTGTCTCAAGGATTAATTAATATTATAGTGAATTCCAAAGACCTAAATTGTGTAGGCAAACAGATTCGTATATTGTTCTTCAATGCGAGTAAATGCTGACGTAGAAGAAAAACACATTTGATAAGTTAACGTAAATGAATCAATCCAAACAAACATTTTTAATAAATATTATATTGGGGACAACTTCTCTATTCATCACAAAAAGTTGGGTAGTGTAGCTTCAACCAATCACGTGATTCCATCTCATTTAATATATTTAATTATTTATTAAAATACTATAAATATTGATGTTTTCAAAGCATTTTATAAATGAGGTAACCTTACCCAACTTTTTGAGTTGGGTAGATAAGAATTCACCTATTATTATATTTATATGATTCATGCAAATGTAAGAAGGGAATATACTGTTAAAATTCATCCTATTTCATTCTTCAAAATGATGACATGAGAATTCATTATGTTGCATCGTAAAACTGTAAACAAATCTATACATTTATAACCTGAGACTCAAGTCCAACGTCTTAGCCTTACACGGACCAAGTCTTAATTCCAAATCTAATTCTTCTCTTTCTTCCCTTTCATTGCTGACTCCTTAGTTTGCTTCATGTTGGTTGAGATTAAGGATCCTTTCTTTCATCACCTTATTCTTCTCTTCTTTATGGACTCTCATGTTATACCACAATACACACATGTATGAACTTCTCTGTTATCCATAGGAAAACCCAAAAACAATAGATCTTCTCTCCAATTAACCTAAGAGCTGCAACTAGATTTCACAATATGCCGAAATGATTAAATTTATAGAATTTTATAGTCGTACTGTAATTATAATTCTTAAATTAATTTTTATATTACCTATTTTAATTGATGAATATGATTATTTCTACTTTTGAATTTTTTCTATAATTAATTTTGTAAAATAATTTCTAAATTACCTTTTTTAATTGATGAATATGTTTATTTGTATTTTTTTTTGGATTTTTTCTATATTTGATTAATTTTTTTGGTCCGATCAAAAGAATAAACTTCAAATTATTTGTTTATTTAGTAGATAATTAATTGGCTTGTTTTAATCTTTCCAATTAAAAATATTTATAATCATAATTAAAATTAATATTAGTCTTGAAACTTTAAATACTAAAATTATTTTTCAGGTTAATTTATTAATTTCATTTTTTTAAAATAATAAAGATCTACTGATATAAAATTTAAAAATTAATTTTTTATATGATACTGATTTTTAATTAACAATATTTTTTAGATAAATTAATAATCTTAAGTGAGGAGTAAATCATATCACTAATTTAATTAATTTGTCTATAGATATTTTATTGATTCATCGCACATCAATGAATTTTAAAATAGTGAAATTTAAAAATTTTATTACGCACACATCAGATATATAAAAATTTATTTACTATTATTATTATTAATTAATTAGATATACGCTTGAAGATATTAGCAACTTTGTCTGCATATTAGCAACCCAAGCGAAATATAACAAAGCCCAATTGGTTCAAAGACTATGTGACTAAATAATTTAGTTAACTGTTATATTTTTATGTTTTTATTTCTTTTGGGCTGAGCCCATTTAAGTGACACATCAGTTTGGGAGGATGTATTTAAACCCTTTATGGTTTGTAGAGAATGCAGAATATTAATGAGTTTACTTTTATTTTATTGTTCTTCTTAGTTTTGAGTCTGTCCTTTGTTAAAATCCTAGATCTAGATTGTGAAGGGAAATTGATAAGTGATTCGAATGCTGAAGGAATCAAGAAAAGGGAAAGGTATAACCAATTTTTTTAGATGAATTTTATTTTATTTTTAACCTTAATTAGGGAAAATGGGGTAAAACATAGAGAGAAAATTTTTAAAAAAAAAGGAAAACTAAAAGACAATGACTCATTATGCGTGGAAAACGGAGTAAAACAAATAGAGAGAAATTATATTAAAAAAAAAAGAAAATTAGAAAACTAAGTCAGCATGCGTTATTACAAAAAACAAAGTAAATATCGGCGGTTGAAAACGACGTAATTAGGTCAGTTCTAAAACTGCCATAATCTACGGTAAAATAATGTTGGTTTAATTAACCGTCATAATAAAACCGTCCTAATTTACGCGTTTTTTATAGTGTATCAAATAGCTTAATTTTGATTCAATAGTTAAAACTTCTCTAATAACTTTCAATTCTTCAAATAATATTTCACCATCAAGATCAAGAGAATCGTCATGTTTAAAAAAGTTTCAAAATGTTTACAACATGCTTTTCAAATTCCTATAAGATAATGATATAAGCCTTCAATACTAAACAAGATTTCAAAAATATTTTCATATGTGCTATACTGCTCAAACTTCTATCAAATGAGCCAATTGTTTGATCTATAATATATTTGATATAGTGAATTCGAAAAGACTCTTCATCGGACTCAAAATTCAATTGTGTGAGTTGAGATGGATTTTCATTGTAGTGTTATTTCGAAGAGACTCAGGATCATCCCTAATTTAGATGCAATTATGTTAACAAGCTCACAAATATCAACAACAGTACAATTGTTATATGAGATAACCTTAGTGGAAACAAACAACTATGTGCAGCATATCAAAGTTCATTTACTCTAAAAATAGGGGTCCATCCCCTATGCATGATCTTTTTGTCAATATATTCATTTGTTACTTGCTATCATATTGTCTAACATTGACATCAAAATATCTTTTGCATGTACACCATCTTTCGCATCTAGAAAAGAGTGGCATAAATATTTCATATCACACGCTCAACTGGACCATCATGTAAGTTGGCATTTTTAAGTCATGTTAAATTATAATTCCTTGTGTCAAAAAGGTTTGATATTGTTTAGAAGTGTGGAAACAGTTTGTTACACACAGATTTGTTTTAGATCTAGATAGATTTAATTTACATTTAAAATATATTAGATTTGATTTAGTTCCAAAATAGGAATTTTGGGCTATTATAGTTTTGGGTTTTGGCTTAGGAAGCAAGCTAACCTAGATCTATAAATAGGGAGTAACCCTCATTATTTTGTAATCAAGTCAAAAGGTTGTATTCATAGAATTTGTAGTTGCAAGTGAATAACAAAGTTTTCCACAGTTTGTGGCAGAGAGTTACTCTGCAGAAATCCTAATTTCTTTTCTTCATTAATTTTATTTTCTATTTTCATTGTTATTGTGTGGTGATAACAATCTTGTTCATCAAAGTTAATAGAAATTCATCATAGGTTTTGGTGGATTTCCAACATCTGGTATCAAGAGCTCCGGTTTATCTTCGGTTTATCGATCAAGGGAAGAAGAAGAAGAAGAAAATCACGATGATGGTGAATTATGATATTGGAAATTATCCAGCAAGTGTACCAATTCTGAATGTAGATAACTATGAGAATTGGTGCAAGCAGATGAAGGTTCTATTCAGGTGTCAAATCCTTTGAGATCTTGTAAAGGCTGGAGTAGAAGAGCTTGAAGAAGATGCTTCAAAAGAAGAAAAGAAAAAACATGAAGAATCAAAGAAGATGAGTTATAAAGCACTTTTTATAATTCATCAATGTCTGAGTCCAGACAACTTCGAAAAGGTTAGTGATTCTGAATCCGCAAAAGAAGCTTGGGAGATTCTTGAAAAATCCTTTGGAGGCGCGGAGATGGTAAAAGAGGCGAGGTTACAAACTCACAAGAGAACATATGAATTACTTCAGATGGAAGATAGCGAAAGCATAACCGATTTTTCACTAGGGTTACGAAACTAGTAAATCAAATCAAGATAAGTGGAGAAACGTTAACAACAAGAGCTGTTGTTTCAAAGATCTTGAGGTTTTTGGCCCCTAAGTTCGACCACGTGGTGGTAGCCATAGAAGAGTCAAAGGATTTGTCGAAATTGACAAAGGAATAGCTTCAAGGGATGCTTGAATTTCATGAACAATGAATGACTGAAAGAGCAGCAAGCAAGTCGAAGAGTGATATGGCTTTGCAGGCTCAGTCGCCAAAGGAAGCTGGAATGTAAATAAAGGTAGAGGTGGCCACAAAAATTCCAATGGTCGAAATCAACAAGAAGAAAGTTGGTCGAATTAGAGAAAACCCTCATACCAAAGCAACCAAAGAGGTGGTGTTGCAGGTACAGGAAAAGGTGGTGGTCGAAAGTTTGACAAAAGTCATATACAATGTTTTAATTATCAGAAGTATGGTCACTATTCTACAAAGTGTCCAGAAAAGAATAAGAATCAAGAAAGTGATGCCAAGTTTGCAAAACAAGAAGAAGAATAGATGTTGCTGATGGTCACAACAAAAGATAAAGTTGGAACATTGTAGAACACAGAATCAGATTGCAGATATTATGATGAAGGGAGTGCAAGTCAAAGTGTTCAGAAAACTAAGAGCTATGATGAACATAGATAACTTAGACACAATGAATTAGGTGGTGTGTTAAATTATAATTCCTTGTGTCGAAAAGATTTGATTTTGTTTAGAAGTGTGGAAACAGTTTGTTACACACAGATTTGTTTTAGATCTAGATAGATTTAATTTAGATTTAAAAAGATTAGATTTGATTTAGGTCCAAAATAGGTATTTTGGGCTATTATAGTTTTGGGCTTTGGCTTAGGAAGCAAACTAACCTAAATTTGTAAGTAGGGAGTAACCCTCGTTATTTTGTAATCAAGTCAAAAAGTTGTATTCACAGAATTTGCAGTTACAAGTGAATAACAAAGTTTTCTATAGTTTGTAGACAGAGAGTTACTCTTTTCTTCTTTAAATTTTTTTCTCTTTTTTTTGTTATTGTGTAGTGATAACAACCTTGTTCATCGAGATTGATAGAAATTCATCATAGATTTTGGTGGATTTCCAACCAATCCTTCACGATTTGTTTAAGATGCTCATATTCTTTATCACCTCACCCAATAATATTAGCTTTTTCCTAAAGCTAACAATTAATTTGTTCTTCCACGATTTTTTTATCATGCATATGCATTTATTATGAGCCATTAATGTGTTCATCAATTATTTATATTATTCTTTAAAATAAATTGCTCACTTTAAAATTTAAATGGTTCATTTTTACCGTAATAGCTCCCAATTTAATTTTTCAAATCTAAAAAGTAAATATTGTCGTTTTTATCTTTGTTGCATTTCGATCAAATAATGAATCATACGCATAATATGAATGGTTTATTTGGATGAATAAGGTACAAAGCATTTATTTATACATGATTTATTTGGATGAATAAGGTACAAAGCATTTATACATGATATCATGTTTTATTCATCGATAACTGCACACACATTGAATTAGCACTACTATTTGATATTTATATCTTGCGGTACCTAAGATTTTATTCATTAAGCTTTTTATATAATATTTTAGTATAAGCTCTTATTAAGTAAGATTTATTTTTCCATGACAACAAATTAAGTTATTTTTCTTCTCGATTATTAAGTTAGTTGTTAATCCATATTAGAGTTAAATATAGTTTTCTCTTTCTAAAAATATATTTATTTTCCTTTTTAATACTTTGAACTTTAATTCCTTTAAATATTTTACTATCAATTTTAATATAAATTTTTAAAAAACATCTGGTTGCATTTTCTAAGTGAATTTTTTTTTAAAAAATGTAATAATAATAATAACCTTAATAACTTACCCACAATGCTAGGATCGTTTTGATATTGATTGGCAGACTCTTTCTTAGGTTAGGTCTATTTGGTTTTGTTATTTGATATTGTTTGCAATTTTTTTTTCACTCTTTCTTATCTCAGGTAAGAAATGAATTACATTAATATATTTTGAAATTAAAAAATTTAAATTATTTTCTCTTTTCCTATCAATTTATTCTTGAATTTGAAATTATAATAAATTAATAGTTATTAAAAAAAATAATCACATTCTTAAACTTGTAATTAAGGTCTTATAAAGATATATCCACAAAATTAATGTTAGTTAGAACATGCAACATAAATTTTTTTTAGAAAAAATAAATATAAAAATTGGAATTGAACAATATAAAGCGATAAGTTTGAATCTTTAAAATAATTAAAATAAATTTGATATATTTAATCAAAATATAATAAATCCTTGATGTGCTCTATTCTTATAGTTTTCTTTCGGTGGTTTTATTTTTTTTTTAATAAGCAATTTGTATCTAGTGGGTTTCAAACCTGAGATCTTGAGAGGAGCACACTCTCAGGACCCAAACGTTTCACCGCTAGATCACACACACTTTCGGTGGTTTTATTCGTGTGATGATATCCTCCCTTTATTTTGTTGTCTTCCTTTTTTTACGGTAGTTAATATTTTTTAGCATGTCTCATATACCCTGTTTTGTCTCTTTCTTATTCAGTACAATACATTTTTTCTAAAAAATACAATGATTCTTTATTATTTTATAAAATTCAAATTAGTATTTGCTTTTTTTTTTAAAGTTAATGTTCATATAGATGAAATAAATATAATAAAATAATAGTTCTTTAAAAAATTTACTAACCAAACTCATAAAAATAATTTTTTAAATAAATAAATAAATATTTATAATATTAAAAAATAAAAAATGAATATAATAACTGTATCTATCAATTAATATTTATAATAACTCTCGTTGACTAAGTTTTATTTATAATATTTAAACTTGATTGTAATTTTTTTTCTTATATTTTTAGTATTATTCATAACAATTTAATTTTTTGACTAGATATTATTTATAATTGTAAACTTTTAATGTCTAACTTAATTTATTTTATTTTACAGTTGGAGAATATTCACAAAAAAACATGTTCACCACAAAGCCTTATTGTGCTCCATCAACTGTGATTCGATCGGTGTGGTCATCCAACCTTGAATCAGAGTTCAAGTTGATTAGTTCATTGGTTGATTCCTATCCAATTATTTCCATGGACACTGAGTTTCCCGGTGTTGTCGTCCTTCCTGGGAGTACAGATTTGCCTTTCCATTCTCAAAGTTCCGACACCCACTACTCTTTTTTGAAGGCTAATGTGGACGACCTTAATATTATCCAAGTTGGACTCACTCTCTCTGACGCCAATGGTAACCTTCCAAACCTCGGAACTTCTAATTTTTTCATTTGGGAATTTAATTTCTGTGATTTTGATGTTGAACACGACATCCATAATCATGATTCTATAGAACTTCTTCGAAGTCAAGGTATTGATTTCGCAAAAAATAAGAAACTTGGTATTGATTCAATATGTTTTGCTGAACTTTTGATGTCATCTGGACTTGTTTGTAATGAGGATGTAAGTTGGGTTACATTTCATAGTCCTTATGATTTCGGTTACCTTGTTAAGGCACTAACACAACGTGCTTTGCCCCAAGATCTTGATGATTTTTTAGTTTTAGTTCGTATTTATTTTGGAAATGCTATTTATGATGTCAAGCATATGGTGAAGTTCTGTGAAGGTCTTTATGGTGGTTTGGATAGAGTTAGTAAGACTTTAAATTTAGACCGCTTTGCTGGGAAGAGTCATCAAGCTGGTTCAGATAGTTTGCTAACTCTTCATATTTTTCAAAAGATAAGAGATATCTATTTTGGTTCAGATGTTGATCAAATGTCCAAGTATACTGGTGTGTTGTATGGCTTAGAAAAGTTGATTTGATGGATAAGTTTATTGTAAATTGTTTTCATATTTATTTTCAAAAGTTAAGAAAAAATGTTTTCCATTCTCAATTATAAATGAAATTAAATTTTAGATTACTTATGGTATTAATATTTTTGTGTTCTGGTTAAGAAGTTCAAATGCTAGAAATTGAAAATTTATAGTTAAATATTATATATTAAAATATGAGGAATAAAAATTAATTGCTTTTAATTAGCATATGATTTGTATATGGAGTGAGCATTGTGTTGAAAGTATATTGCAGTACTTTTAGATTATCGTTTCCACTGGGATTTGTGTGATATCACCGTCGTTTTATATGTTGTCTTGAGTTAAAGTTACTTTGGGTTTGGTTTGGTAAAAGATCATTCACAAGTTTAGTAGCAAAGATTAAAATAAGGAAAGTTCTAAGTTTTAAAGAAAAGTATCAAGACTTGATTAAATCGACCTAAAATTGTATGTCTTCCTACAAACATGCGTATAAAGTCGTTATCAATCAATACTTCACGTATCGTTTGTCTATACCGTTTGTTTCCGCAACGTTATAGCAAGATTTACCTTATTGTTCAACCAACGATTTCTCAACCGATTGAACAATACAAATAACGTTTATAAACCGATACAAAGGGATTATCAACCATTAATTCTATGTCTAGACTTAATGTTTGATAGATGATAGAGTTAGATCAAGATTGAAATATTGTATTTCACAAACATTTAAACCATAGAAAGTTAAGATAAAGTAAACTAGATCATCTATATTGATTAACAACTTGTTCATACACAATATTCATAAGAAAAACATACAAAAAGTAAGGAAGGTTACATTAAAGCCTTGACGCCAAAAGTGTTTAGCTATCCATTGACATGGTAGCTTGCACAAGAAGGAAGGAAGGAAGGATAGCAAGCATCAACGGTGATTTCTCGACGATCAATGCTTCGATTCTTCGATTCTATGTTGAAATACTGAAATTAGGGTTCCTTGGCTCTTCAAAAGGTGTAACCTTTCACAAAAACAGAACTGACCCTTAAATACAAAAATCAGAATATGTGCAGCGCGTGCTCTAGCTCGCGTCGCGAGCCCTTCATTTAATGATGAAACTGCCCTAGCGCGCATCGCGCGTTCCTTTGCTCGCGACGCGCAAAAGCCCCTGACTTTTGAACTTTAGTTTCTCTTACAGCGCGCGGCGCACGCTCTAGCTCGCGACGCGCCCTTGAGCAAAACTTTGAAACTTTGCCTTTGCAATTGGTTCATCAATCCAAGCCTCAAATTCCATCTAAAAAAGAAAACCTGCACAAATATCACTAGAAAATAGATTAACAGAAAATGAAAGCTTAATAAACTAAACTACTATTATTTACTTCAAAATAAAACGGGGATCCATGAATATGCGATAAAAATAGTCGAAAGATACCAAATATAAGAGCAAATATTAACACCATTTGGCACCTAACACATTGACAAGTTTTTCATGTGGTTTTTTCTTGAAAAATCTAAATTTGGATACTAAATAATAATTAATAATTTGATAGAAGAGACATATTACATTCTTATTAAAGAAATTAATTTTTCTTTCTTGTAACTAGTACATGTTTGCTTGAATGGAAGTTATAGGAGGAAAAAATATTGTTAAATTCTTTGGTATCTATGAATTTAAGTTAGGTATCGGTACTTTTAGTATAATTTGTATAAAAATTTAATTTATTTTAAAAATATAATAAAATATGACGTGGCGTTGAATCATAGTATTTGATTAGCTAACGATATTGATACCCAACTAAATTATGGAGTTTTTGATCGGAAAAATAGCAAGTGTACTATTTTCACCGGTGTAGTTATAATGGGTTTTACCCCAAGTATCGATCACGAGGATTGCGTAGTAAATATAAATTACTGTAACGAGTCAATTAAACAAAATGGAATAGGGGTGTTTTTGTTATAATGAAATAAGTGAATTAAATTAAATAAGCTGAAATTAAAGTTGAACTTTTTATAATATGAGAATAATGCCAAGGTAGGTGTATGATGTGCTTTATAACTCCTCTGAATAAAGATCTCTTTAACAAGTTCATATGATGCAACTATTTGTTCTTAAGTGTGTTTTCCTAAGTCCTTAGTGAAAACCTTTTGGTTTACAATCCTATTGCCTAAGTCCTTAGAAACACAGGAGTAAACCAAAGCTGTAACTAATCAAGAATTTCCAAATAACCTTACGGTATCCCTAGTCCTAGGTGATAACTATAAGATTTAATTGTCTAAAAACCTTAACAACCGTAGTCCTACAAATTATTAATCGGAGATCAATCCTTGTTTGGCCGACAAAGAAAGCATAAAAACATTAAACAATCAAATTGCATAATACGAACATAGGATTAAAGAAATACGATATTCATAGTCATTACAAATCAAATCAGGGACACCCCCTAGCATTAGGGGGTTTAGCCTCTCATAGTATTCAAGAAACACAAATTAGAGAGTTTAGACATTACAAAGATTAATGAAAACTCTGATCTTCAATGGTGTCCATCGTTGAATCTCTTCGTCTTCCAAACCCTTGATGAAGCTATCTTCTCTCCTTGTTGGAATTCTATCGTACGATCTCAAAAAGTGCCTCTCCTCTTGTCTCAAAATCACTTTTAATCTGTTCTAGGTTTTCAAGTCCAAGACAGAACACCCAAAATGCCCCTGGTGCTTTAAAAATAGAAAAAGAAAATTTTAGAATTTCTGTCCGCACCAGCTGACACGGCCGTGTCACTTGACACGGGCTGACCGTGTCAGCTTCTGCCACTTTTGGGGAGAATTCTTCAGCAGGTTGGACACGGCCGTGTCCCTTGACACGGGCTGCCCGTGTCAGCCTCTTCCTTCATAATTTGGCTTTGACTTCAACATCAAAGTTGTAGCCCTTTTCGTTAGCGAAATTTTGCCACCGGAACCGCGTCATTCTGAGTTATGAAGCTCTAGGTATGATCAAAATACTACACGCTTGTCACGATTTTCAGCTTCTTTTACACCAACACTTGTGAAATTTCCATCTGATCCAGAATTAACCTACAACTACCAAGTAGAGAGATCAAAAGCATATAAAAAGACATGATAAAGGGCACAAAAACATAATGCAAGCAATTAACTAATATTAAAGGAATCAATGAAAAACTCTTGAAAACAACCACAAAGTGTTACCAAGTATGACGATCTTATGCCGAATTTATGACGAAACTAAGTAGAAATGGTGACCGATCTGTTTTCACCAAAAATATTTATACATTTCATTAGTTAATACTAAACTGGTATTACATAAAATATTGATTGGAATATAATTGACAAAATTAGAAGTTTATGAATTTATTGTAATATCATAAAGATAAATGAATTTGGATCGTCTCCGGTTGAGTATATGTTGTTCTACCTCATTCCCACCTTTTGTTCTTATCTCTCTTCCTTTACTCTCTCTCATCTTCACCAATTTTTTATTTATTTCCAATTTCTCTCTTCTTATTCTCACAAAACATAAACTGGATTGCTGCTCAGCAGCAGAGGATCCATTTTCAAGAAAAATGGACATTCTGACAATATCTAGTTAGAGTAGTATTATGAGATGTGAGATTTTTATGACCGTAGTTGAGATTCTTTATATATGGCCGGGCCAATAGATATTAGGATCTAAGGCGAAATTTATAATATATTTTTTAATTATTAATGATAATAAAAATTATGAGTTTGTACTCAAAAAATGTAAAAATATTATTTTTTATCTAAAATCTATCTTTTGAGTTTTGTAAAAATGTAAAATTAATCCTATTTAATATTTAATTTTCAACCGACTAAAAATCTATTCATTTAATGCTTATTTCAGACAATCTTTATTTTAAATAAATTTTTATATAAACTGATGATAAAATAATACTTGTAATAGAGAGAAGGGCCACTTTATTGATGATAAAGCACATAGATGTATCATTAGTAGAATTAGGTGACATTATATTATTATATTTAAACTAAGGGTCATGCTAACATGTGCCATAGCTAAATGTAAAAAAAAAATCTAAAAAATTTTGCATTATTTTTATAAAAACTTTATAATTAATGTATTTATTATATTTTCCAATATAAATTTACTATATTTAAGTTTCTTAACATGTGTTCATCCTTAAACTAATTCATTGCTACTTTATTGAAATAGGTCATAATAGTAACGTTAATTAATAACTGAATATGATTTGAGTATTTTTTTTACACTGCCATTGAATACAATAATCAAATGAAACTTGAAATTTAGAGGCTCTAGGCAAAGGCCTAGTTTGCCTACCCCTAGGACAGATCTTAATGGTAATAGAATATATCTTTTAGGTGGTGTTTTGGTTTTGCTTTTTTGTTAATCCATTTAATTTTGTAGGAATTCGAACCTTTTTAAAGGTAGTGTTTTTGCAAATTTAAATGTGTTAAATTTTATATAGGCTATCTTTTGGGATTGGTTCAATACTTTTTATAGAAGAAGGAAAAATATCACTTGGGTCGATTGATTTAATAATTCTAGAATTTGTTGGGAGTAGTTTTTTGGGTTGTTGTTTGATTGGTTGAGATTTTTTTTTTCTTTTATTGGTTCCCTTGTTATATAAGGGTGAGCAATCCAGTGTTTTCTTTTAATGTTAAGAATTTGTTCCAACTTATTTAAAAAAATAATTAAAAATTAAGTTTAATTTGACAGAATTCATTATTATTATTATTGATTAACAGCAGTGCTTTAAAAACTGGACCGGACCGGCCGGTCGGACCGGTCGAACCGGGAACCGGCCAGGTAACCGTCTGGTTTAATAGCTGGATCGGAAATATCATTGAACCGGTGTGAACCGGTCAAAACCGGTGTAAACCGCTAAAACCAGGAAAACCGGCGGTTTTTGTGAACCGGTGGTTTAAATACATTTTTTTTTATTTTAAAAAATTAAAACAATGTCATTTTGACTATTTTAATTAAAAATTAAAATTAAAAAATAAATAAAAATAATTAAAAAATAAAAAAAATGATTGTAGATATGGTTGATTTTGTTACAGATGATTTTGATATTGAAGAAGGAGATCCCAACATTGAAACAATTTTTTTTATTGAAATTAAATTTAGTAGACAATGGCATTATTTTGTTATAAATTATTCAATTAAATTATATTGCGATTAAACTTTTGTTTATATTTTATAATTATGTACTATTTGATTGTGTGTGATACCTATGTATAAAATTTGAATTTAAATTATGAAGTTGTGAATTTTTTTATAATATGATATTTTCAAAAAATATAAGTACTAGTTATATTTTGTAGGGACTGAATCATCCGGTTCGACAGATTTTATACCTATATAATTTTGTTATAACGACCGGTCTATTCAACCGAGTTATCCGGTTTAACCCGGTTTAGTCATGCTGTTCGACCAGTGACCCAGTGGTTCGACCAATAAACCAGTGACCCAGTACCCTCACCGGTATGATGTCCGGTCCGATTTTTAAAACATTGATTAACAGTGTAAAATTAATTTATTATTATTTTTTTCTTAGACTAAAAATTAATTTTTTTTAAGATAATGAATTTTTCTGCCGTGGAATTAAAAGATAATTATTTGATTGAATGGAAATCTATAAAATAAAGAATGTAGTTACTTATATAAAAAAATAGATTGCGCAGTAATGAATAGTATAATTAAAACATGTATGATTTAATGAATTTTCGTAATCTAGAATGAGAATGAACTATCCAATGATTGGTTGATCTATGAAGTTAAGTATGATTTATTAATAAGTGATATTTTCATGATCCAGTTTGGGATAGATTTTTTATTTTAGGATTATTATTGGTTAGTTCTACAATAAGAGCTCTCTAGATATTTTCAAGCATATTACAAATGATAATGTCTATATGTAGTCAAATTTATATTTTTGATGAAATTCTAGTGCATATTAAGTTGTTTTGAGTTTGAAAACTAGGACTCCTTAATTTTGTTAGTTTATATTTACATTTATCTTGACAAAATGTTATGACATCATACTGACTAGTTGAGAAATTCATGTCTCTCAATGTTGCTGTGAGCAAATTCTAATGATTAACATGTTCTACATATTTTGTTCTGCTGAGTATCTAGTTGTGGAATCTCTGTCGTGTGGTGTGTTATCTACAAGGCTGGGAAATTTAAGGGATTGATCCATATTCAAACTCCTGATGCTCTTTAGTACCCATGGAAGAAGGATATTTTGATCTTCTCTGAAGGTGTATCCTATGGAGATGGTACTCTAGGAAGATAACCTCAAACAACTCATTAGAGTTGCAAAAAATACTTAAGGTCTATCTCAAGTCCACTCATAAAAGCAATTATCAATGAGCTTTATGAGAACTTGGAGAAAAGATGATCATAGGTGATCATATGCATCTACATGGATATTCCTAATCAATGGCTAAGTTAGGAAAGGAGTCCTGACCTTGTTATTAGAATATGAATGTCTATTGAAGACCTTGAAGGTGATCAAGGGGTGTTCGGGACCAAGCTGAGTATTGTATGTTAGAACAAGATTTGTTCTTATCAATTATCTTAGTTTTGATGATAACAACAATATGAATTTTGCTTAAGATAATATGGTACTCTAATCCAATGCAATTTCCCTTTCAGGAAATATATAAAGAGTACGCATAATTCAGCGCTCAGAAGATGTATCTCAAATGGTTCAGCATGCAACATCAGAACATGGTCTGGCAAGACATCAGAAGATGGTCGAAGCAGAATCAGAACATGGGTCTATGAAAGCATCAGAAGAACATGAGATCAGAAGCACTGAAGATCAGAAGATGGTATCACGCTCAGAAGCACTTCAAGGTCAGAAGATCAGAAGATGCTATGCACCAAGCTGTTTGACTCTGATGATATTCAAACGTCGTATTCACAAACATCAGATCAGAAGGAAGTACACGTGGCAGACTACGCTGACTGACAAAAGGAACGTTAAAGCTACTAAAGGCTACGTCAGTAGACACAGCGTGAACAAGGCTCGAGGTAGTTGACAAAAGCGTATAACATTAAATGCAAAGCTGTACGGAACACGCAAAGCATTAAATGCATTCAACGGTCATCTTCTCAACGCCTATAAATATGAAGTTCTGATGAGAAGCAAGGTTAACGAATCCTGAACAAAGACAATTCAAATTAACTTGCTGAAACGCTGTTCAAGTCAAATCTCAGAAATCTTCATCTTCATCAAAGCTCACTACATTGCTGTTGTAATATCTTAGTGAGATTAAGCTTAAACTGTAAGAGAAATATCACAGTTGTGATTATAGCTTTTAAGAAGCATTTGTAAACTCTTGAATTGATTACATTAAGTTGTAAGGAACTAGAGTGATCGGTTGATCAGTATACTCTAGGAAGTCTTAGCAGTTGGCTGAGCAGAAAGTCTTAGGAGTGAACTAAGCCTAGAGTGATCGTGTTGATCAGTAGACTCTAGAGAAAGTCTTAGGAGTGAACTAAGCCTAGAGTGATCGTGTTGATCAGTAGACTCTAGAAAAGTCTTAGGAGTGAACTAAGCAGTTGTTCCTGGAGTGATCAAGTTGTGATCAGAAGACTCTGGAAGACTTAGTTGCGGCTAAGTGGAAAACCATTGTAATCCGTGCGATTAGTGGATTAAATCCTCAGTTGAGGTAAATCATCTCTGCGGGGGTGGACTGGAGTAGCTTCGTTAACAGCGAACCAGGATAAAAATAATTGTGCATTTTATTTTTATCGCCCAAGTTTTTAAAGTCACACTTATTCAATCCCCCCCTTTCTAAGTGTTTTTCTATCCTTCAATTGGCATCAGAGCGCCGGTTCTAAGGTGCAAGCACTTAACCGTGTTTAGAAAAGATTCAGGAAGAGAAAAACGCTTCATTTAAAAGATGGTTGATGAAAGTGAAAAGATTACATCTACATCTGGCTCTGCTGAGCAATACAACGGTAACAATGGTTATACTAGACCGCCGGTATTTGATGGTGAAAACTTTGAATACTGGAAAGATAAACTGGAAAGTTACTTTCTGGGTCTAGATGGTGATCTATGGGATCTTCTGATGGATGGTTACAAACATCCAGTAAATGCCAGAGGCGTGAAGCTGTCAAGGCAAGAAATGAATGATGACCAAAAGAAGCTTTTCAGGAATCATCATAAATGTAGAACTGTTTTGCTGAATGCTATCTCTCATGCTGAGTATGAGAAGATATCTAACAGGGAAACGGCCTATGACATATATGAGTCCTTGAAAATGACTCATGAAGGAAATGCTCAAGTCAAGGAGACAAAAGCTCTTGCCTTAATCTAGAAGTATGAAGCCTTCAAGATGGAGGATGATGAAGACATTGAAAAGATGTTTTCGAGATTTCAAACTCTGACTGCTGGATTGAGGGTTCTTGACAAAGGATACACCAAGGCTGATCATGTAAAGAAGATCATCAGAAGCTTACCCAGAAGATGGGGTCCGATGGTGACTGCATTCAAGATTGCGAAGAATCTGAATGAAGTTTCTCTGGAAGAGCTTATCAGTGCCTTGAGAAGCCATGAGATTGAGCTGGACGCAAATGAGCCTCAAAAGAAAGGTAAGTCTATTGCATTAAAATCCAATATCAAAAAATGCACTAACGCTTTTCAGGCTAGAGAAGAAGATCCTGAAGAATCAGAATCTGAAGAAGAAGATGAACTGTCCATGATTTCCAGAAGGCTAAATCAACTCTGGAAGACCAAGCAAAGGAAGTTCAGAGGCTTCAGAAGTTCAAGGAAATTTGAACGTGGAGAATCTTCTGATGAAAGAAGATTTGACAAGAAGAAGGTCATGTGCTATGAATGCAATGAGCCTGGACACTACAAGAATGAATGTCCAAATCTTCAGAAGGAAAGTCCCAAGAAAAAGTTTCATAAGAAGAAAGGTCTTATGGCAACCTGGGATGAGTCAGAAGATGATTCAGAAGATGAGCAGGCCAACTGTGCGCTGATGGCGACAGAAGATGATGGATCAGAATCTACATCAGAATCAGATTCTGAAGAGGTATTTTCTGAACTTACTAGAGATGAGTTAGTTTCCGGTCTAACTGAACTTCTGGAACTCAAGTCTCAGATTAGTCTCAAATACAAAAAGCTGAAAAAGCAATTTGAATTTGAAACAAAGAAGCTTGAGTTGGAGAATTCTGAATTAAAAGAAAAACTTTTAAAATTATCCAATAATGTTGGATCTCCTTCTGATTCAGAAAAATCCACTCCTAGTCTGAACCACATTCTGAAAGAATATGATTTAAGTTTCAGAAAGTTCTTATCTAGAAGTATTGGCAGAAGTCAGCTAGCTTCTATGATATATGCTGTGTCTGGAAACAAAAGAGTTGGCATTGGGTATGAGGGTGAAATCCCATACAAACTTGAACCTGTCGATAAGATGAAAATCACATACAAGCCATTGTATGATCAGTTCAAGTATGGCCACTCACATGATATTAGGCACACTTCACATGCACAAAGTTTTCACATAACACACACCAAGAAGCATGTGACACAACCTAGGAAATATCATGAAACTCATATTAAAAATTATCATGATGTTCCTCCTATTGCTTATAATGTAAAATCCAAGTTCAATCAGAACTTGAGAAAATCTAACAAGAAAGGACCCAAGAAAATGTGGGTACCTAAGGATAAGATTATTCCTATTGCAGATATCCTTGGCTGCAAGAAGGACAAAGCACAACATGTCATGGTACCTGGACTCTGGATGCTCGCGACACATGACAGGAAGAAGGTCTATGTTCCAAGACCTGGTACTTAAGTCTGGAGGAGAAGTCAAGTTCGGAGGAGATCAGAAGGGCAAGATAATTGGCTCTGGAACTATAAAGTCTGGTAACTCTCCTTCCATCTCTAATGTACTTCTTGTAGAAGGATTAACACATAACCTCTTATCTATCAGTCAATTAAGTGACAATGGTTATGATATAATCTTCAATCAAGAGTCTTGCAAGGCTGTAAATCAGAAGGATGGCTCAATCCTATTTACAGGCAAGAGGAAGAACAACATTTATAAGACAGATCTGCAAGATCTTATGAGTCAGAAGGTGACTTGTCTTATGTCTGTTTCTGAAGAGCAGTGGGTCTGGCACAGAAGACTAGGTCATGCTAGTTTGAGAAAGATTTCTCAGATTAACAAACTGAATCTTGTCAGAGGACTCCCTAATCTGAAATTCCAATCAGATGCTCTTTGTGAAGCATGTCAGAAGGGCAAGTTCTCCAAACCTGCATTCAAGTCTAAGAATGTTGTTTCTACCTCAAGGCCTTTAGAACTCTTGCACATTGATCTGTTTGGACCAGTCAAAACAGCATCTGTCAGAGGAAAGAAATATGGATTAGTCATCGTAGATGATTATAGCCGCTGGACATGGGTAAAGTTCTTGAAACACAAGGATGAGACTCATTCAGTGTTCTTTGATTTCTGCATTCAGATTCAATCTGAAAAGGAGTGTAAAATCATAAAGGTCAGAAGTGATCATGGTGGTGAATTTGAGAACAGATTTTTTGAAGAATTCTTCAAAGAAAATGGTATTGCCCATGATTTCTCTTGTCCTAGAACTCCACAGCAAAATGGGGTTGTAGAACGAAAGAATAGGACTCTTCAAGAAATGGCCAGAACCATGATCAATGAAACCAATATGGCTAAGCATTTCTGGGCAGAAGCAATAAACACTGCATGCTATATTCAGAATAGAATCTCTATCAGACCTATTCTAAATAAGACTCCCTATGAACTGTGGAAGAATAAAAAGCCCAACATTTCATATTTCCATCCTTTTGGATGTGTATGCTTTATTCTGAACACTAAAGATCATCTTGGTAAGTTTGATTCCAAAGCTCAAAAGTGTTTCCTTCTTGGATATTCTGAACGCTCAAAAGGCTACAGAGTATACAATACTGAAACATTGGTTGTAGAAGAATCAATCAATATCAGGTTTGATGATAAGCTTGGTTCTGAAAAACCAAAGCAGTTTGATAATTTTGCAGGGTATGACATTGACATATCAGAAGTTGTTGAGCCAAGAAGCAACGCATCAGAAGCAGAGCTCCTCAGAAGCAAAGAACCAGAAGATCAAGTATCAGCTTCTCTGGAGGATCTAAGTATTTCTGAAGAACCATCTGTCAGAAGATCATCCAGACTCATCTCTGGTCATTCAGAAGATGTCATTCTTGGAAAGAAGGATGATCCAATCAGAACAAGAGCATTCCTTAGGAACAATGCAGACTGTCAATTAGGTCTTGTATCTTTGATCGAGCCAACTTCTGTTGATCATGCTCTAGAAGATCCAGACTGGATAATTGCTATGCAAGAAGAACTAAATCAGTTCACAAGGAATGATGTTTGGGATCTTGTTCCTAGACCAGATGGATTCAATATAATTGGTACATATTGGGTCTTCAGAAACAAGCTCAGAATGAGAAGATGAGAAATTCTTACGTATGAGTATCCTTTGATATGAAATTTTTGTTAAGAAGTTCTGATAGAAATCAATTAGAAATTGTGATTCAGTTATTACTAACGTTTCAGTGTCTAAGTTGATTCAGAATCTCTCTTTAAAGCAAAACAGCTGTAACTGGCTATCCAGATGGTAAACACGTGTTCACTATTCCTGGACAAGCGTGCGTGCAGTTGAGGGGACGTCTACTTAGGTAACTGTGCAAATCACGTCTTTTGTCATTATTATCTCTCCTCATGTCACGTAACATTAAATGCTTTTCATCATTTACTCTCTTTCAGTTTTTTTTATATATATACTCTTCAAACGTTTCTTTTCCCTCTCATATTTCTCTCTCTCTGCATTCGGTTTCTTTTTCATCTCTCTCTTTTCATATCGTAAACCCTAGCAGTTTCCAATATCTGAAAATTCATCATGAATCCATCGTCAAGCTCTGGGAATCAAGACAATGATAGGAAACAAAAGAGAAAAGCATCTGCTGAACCGGAAACCAAATCTAAAAGAGTTAGGATCTCCTATGACCCTCTCAAAGTGTATCAACCCTTTGACGGTTCCCGTCAATCACCTCCCTCTTCAAAGACCTCCACCACCTCTTCCTCCTCATTCATCCTCTCGGAACCACCTTCTTCACCATCTGATACCTCCTCTCCTTTAACCCTTCCATCAGATATTTCTTCATCCCTCTCATATCCTTTTCCCACCAGAACACCTAATCCCTATAGTGTTGTTCTTCCCGACTCAAGGTTTACTGTCAACCCTCCAACCCCTAACACTCAAACATATCTGGAGCTTTTACATGCTGATGTAAATGGCTGGTTGGAGATTCTAGGTGCTGCTCACCTTAATCATCTGGATGAGTATGCTACGAACAACCTCTGGAATACCTTTCGTCAGGATTTTCTGGATAAGGCTACAGACACTCAGAGAAGGATTATGTCTGAAGCTCCTGGTGTTCGTGGTCTCCGGTTGGAAGTTGGTGAGAGCAGCCACCACTGTCTCATCAGGAACAGAAGTGTTCTTGAAGAGAAGATACCTGCAGATGAGTTGGAAGAAGAAAATCTCTGCAGAGATATCGTGGTATGGAAACCCCGATCTTCTGTGCTCTGGTTTCCTGTGCTGACTGGAGATTTTCAGTGGCTGTTCAACTGGTTCAGAATGAACCCTTCTGAAAAAGCACCTCACATGGTCTTTCCAGTAGTGGTTTATCGTGCTGAAGTTGCTGGTCCTACTCCTCCAACAAACCTAGCAGCTATTCTTCAAGCATTGGAAGATGGAACTTCTGAGCTGCCTGAACCAGAATATGCCAAGGCTCCTTCTGAGTCAGACTCAGATGAGGAAATGGGAGATGCACCAGCTGAAGATCTTCCAGAAGATCACCCTGCTGAGATTGCTGTCCCTCTGGGCAGAAATACTGGTGCTTCTTCTTCTGGTGAAACCTCAGCTCTGATGGAGACCTTGGAAACTCTTCATCAGAATCAAGCCATGCTGGCTTCTCGTTTGGACGCGCAAGAAGCAGCCAATGCTGAGTTTCGTTCCTTCATGACAAGGCAAGCTACAAGCACTGACGGGATTCATGATGTTCTGGCGCGGATTTTGCGTAGGCTAGGCTCTTAGTCTTTTGGTCTTTGTAGTTTCCTTTCCTTGTTGCATCTGTTTTCCTGCATTCTTCTTGTAATCCTTTTTGATTATCAATGAAAAAGTTTCCTTGTTTTACATTCCAGTAAATGTTTTCTTTTGTCGTTTTATGCATCTGAATCTTTTTAAATATTCTTTTTGATGTTATGACAAAAAGGGGGAGAAAGATAAATGATAAATGATTTGATTAAATCTATCAGTTGCTGGTAAAGGCTCCCACACATTCACTAACAAGAACTGCAAGTTCTATATGGTTTAAGTGTTTTGCAGGTACAGAGTAGTGAAGAAAATCTTCAAAGCAAACACTAGAAGCAAAACCATGGAAACTGAAGCAAGCTGAGTGCTGTCAAGCTTCAGAGATCAGAAGCAAGAAAGAAGAATGAATCAGAAGCACTAATAATAGAATTTGAATATCATTGTCTATCCTGTTATGACAAAATTCTATTTGCTCTGATACATATAATGTTATGGCTCTGATACATTATTTGCTCTGATACACGTTTTTAGCCTAAATGCTCTGATACATTTGGCTCTGAAACATATAATGTGATCAAACATACATTTTATGTTCTAACTCGTTCATGCTGACTTTTGTCGTTTAGTTTTTGTTCTGTAACATTTCAGGATGTAGAGATGCTCAGATGATGCTCTGGTACATTCAACAATGTTCTGATACAAATCTAGCATGAAGTGATGTTGGTAGACATTCAAAGTTCTGAAGCTATCCGAGGGAAGCAGAAAATCAGAAGATGTGAATGTTCTAAAAGATCCAGAAATTCAAGTTCTGAAGCTGTCCTGAATGGAAGCAGAAGTCAGAAGCTGTGAATGTTCTGAAGATCAAAGAAATTCAAGTTCTGAAGTTGTCCTGAATGGAAGCAGAAGTCAGAAGCTGTGAATGTTCTGAAGATCAAAGAAATTCAAGTTCTGAAGCTGTCCAATGGAAGCAGAAGTCAGAAGCTATGAATTCTCTGAAGACAGAAGCTTATATGATCGTCTCTACCGAAATAATCAGGGAAGTCTTTTATCAAAGTTCTTCGAGTATTTATTTCAGGGGGAGATTATTTATCTCAGGGGGAGATTGTTAATCTCAGGGGGAGACATATTCATATGCTTATGCTATAGCTGTGTAATTTGTCTTTTGCCGTTTACTCTTTCTGATCGCAAATTCATATCATTTATATATGTTTTTGTCATCATCAAAAAGGGGGAGATTGTTAGAACAAGATTTGTTCTTATCAATTATCTTAGTTTTGATGATAACAACAATATGAATTTTGCTTAAGATAATATGGTACTCTAATCCAATGCAATTTCCCTTTCAGGAAATATATAAAGAGTACGCATAATTCAGCGCTCAGAAGATGTATCTCAAATGGTTCAGCATGCAACATCAGAACATGGTCTGGCAAGACATCAGAAGATGGTCGAAGCAGAATCAGAACATGGGTCTATGAAAGCATCAGAAGAACATGAGATCAGAAGCACTGAAGATCAGAAGATGGTATCACGCTCAGAAGCACTTCAAGGTCAGAAGATCAGAAGATGCTATGCACCAAGCTGTTTGACTCTGATGATATTCAAACGTCGTATTCACAAACATCAGATCAGAAGGAAGTACACGTGGCAGACTATGCTGACTGACAAAAGGAACGTTAAAGCTACTAAAGGCTACGTCAGTAGACACAGCGTGAACAAGGCTCGAGGTAGTTGACAAAAGCGTATAACATTAAATGCAAAGCTGTACGGAACACGCAAAGCATTAAATGCATTCAACGGTCATCTTCTCAACGCCTATAAATATGAAGTTCTGATGAGAAGCAAGGTTAACGAATCCTGAACAAAGACAATTCAAATTAACTTGCTGAAACGCTGTTCAAGTCAAATCTCAGAAATCTTCATCTTCATCAAAGCTCACTACATTGCTGTTGTAATATCTTAGTGAGATTAAGCTTAAACTGTAAGAGAAATATCACAGTTGTGATTATAGCTTTTAAGAAGCATTTGTAAACTCTTGAATTGATTACATTAAGTTGTAAGGAACTAGAGTGATCGGTTGATCAGTATACTCTAGGAAGTCTTAGCAGTTGGCTGAGCAGAAAGTCTTAGGAGTGAACTAAGCCTAGAGTGATCGTGTTGATCAGTAGACTCTAGAGAAAGTCTTAGGAGTGAACTAAGCCTAGAGTGATCGTGTTGATCAGTAGACTCTAGAAAAGTCTTAGGAGTGAACTAAGCAGTTGTTCCTGGAGTGATCAAGTTGTGATCAGAAGACTCTGGAAGACTTAGTTGCGGCTAAGTGGAAAACCATTGTAATCCGTGCGATTAGTGGATTAAATCCTCAGTTGAGGTAAATCATCTCTGCGGGGGTGGACTGGAGTAGCTTCGTTAACAGCGAACCAGGATAAAAATAATTGTGCATTTTATTTTTATCGCCCAAGTTTTTAAAGTCACACTTATTCAATCCCCCCCCTTTCTAAGTGTTTTTCTATCCTTCATTGTATTCCATGAGAAGAGAACTGATGTCCTATTGGATGTTGAAACATCTTATCAGCAGATGCGCAGATCCCTGTTGAGTAGCAGATGCTTTGGGTGCTAAACAAATATGTGTTGATTATATATGTTTAGAACCTTCTCCTGACTTGGAAGAGGAGGCATCTGGGTTGAGTATCAAAGGAGTTTCTATCCTGGAAACTCATCTTAGATAGCTGTGCTGATCAAGGAATGATCAACATGTTAGTTACTCTTGAATCTGTGCTGCTATTACAGAGGAAAAGTTATAACTCTCAAGGTGTTCTTAGTAGTTATTGAAGAAGAGTCCCCGCTGTTCTGGAGTTGGAAGATCTTGAAGAAATGTCAGACACGACGATGTCTTGATGTTTTTGTGTTGAGAGTTTATTTTTCTCAATATGTCTAGTAGTGGGTCACATAAACATGAGGGAGGTTGTTTACTCAAACTTGGTACTATTATCAAGTCTATGAGAACATGGAATTTTTGTTCTGGTGTAGTGAAAGAGATAATCAAAGGGGTTGTGTGCTATGGAGATATATTAACCTAAGTGGTTGATTGGTATTTTGCTGAAGTTTCACCCAAACCACCTAGGATGAGCGTTTTAGAAGCTTGTTTGTAGCAAGAAGGAGTTGGTAATCCTATTAAGGATCAAAGGACCATGGTTCTTAAAAAAGGATTGAAGGCCATCCTTGTGTATTGAATATTTTAGGAGAAGCATAATTATCTTGGACAGTATGTTTATGGTATTATGATCCGTCAATACCCTGGTTCTTGTAGTCTGTTCCAGATACCTGTTAGAGAGAATCTCCTTGCTAGGTGCAGAAGGATAACATCTAGCACCTCAAATTCAGACAAGAGGTTTGGGAATTATGTTGTTGAGAAGAAGATTCTTGAGGTGTGCATGCTACTGCATGTATTTATGATATAGTCTTGAAGGTTGATCAGTTGCTGATGTATGGGTCTCTTGTGTTCCCTTTAAGAGATGTGTCTGAATTGCTATGGGTGTTATCTCCATTTCCATAATGAATGATACAATCCATGTGTTCGAGATTAATGTCTGAACTGATGTTGGAACATCATCTCAAGAGTTTGCTTCTTCAAAAAAAGAAGTGGTTCTGAAGATCATGGTGGAGTGTGAAGGCAAGTTACTGGCCTAATGTTGCATAGTGCTGTCATGAAAATCTATCATGAAAGTTGGTAGTACGAGGGAGGTACTGAAGAATATTGTCAAATCAAATATTCTACCTAGTGTGAAAAATTAGTATTATCAGCTGACTATATCTCTCAGAGAATCTGTGAAGATAGGAACGTGAATAAATGTTCCTTTGAGGAAGGTATGCATGTGATTGATTGCAATTCCTTTGATGGGAGCTGAGTATTTGTCTGAAATTTGTGTGCAAGTCTGCATTTTGAACACTGTGTTTCTGAAATTGGTTGAGAAGTTTACTTCTCTCGATGGCTAACTTGTATATGAAGTAAACTATGGATTTATATCAAACAAAGGTTGCAAGACATCTTATCATCTATAAAGTCTTGACTATGGGCGTGGATCAGATATGTCATTATTTAGAAACTAAGCCTGGGTGATTAGAGGGATGATCATGAAGATATATCAAGATTGATCTCACATGATAAATTTGTGCTCAACAAAAGTATGAAGTTGTAACTTCCCAGTCTGAGTATGTGAAGTCTGCCTCATGTGATTACTACTGGTGTTCTATAACTCTTCATCAGTAGGAGCATTGTTTGTTCAAGATATTGGAGTTAAGTCTTGTACATGGATTATTTCCTTAATATTACTGTGCTTGAGGTCTTGTGTGTTGGCCAAGCTTGTGGAGATGATGTATCTCATGTAAGATTATAATTTCAGACAAATGTCTTGACATAAGGACTACCAAGCTTTGTGTACTTGTTGTTGTTGTGATATTACGAGGACATGTATGATTTTAGTCATGAGAAGCTGGTTGATTGAATCATGAGTGCACTTGTCTCTGTGGAACACTTTCAGGGACATTATTATGCATAAGAGAATTTATATTTCTCTCCTACTTGAGGCGTGACTAAGTAAAGTTCCGCTTGGAGCATGGGAAATGTCACACATGATATCTTATTTCCTTGGACTATGTCACAGATTCTGACAAAATATAGAATAATGATCAGTAGAAGGCATTGTATTTTACTTCAGGTCACGTGATGGCTTTTTAAACCATCTACTATTTGACTAAAGAAGTCTTGAGAATACAAGAGAAAGCAGATAATGTCGAAAAAGATGTCAGGACATTATGGACGGTGCAATCGAAAAATACGTCAGAAGTGTGTAAAACGTGTATCGTTTTCTAGAATGCATTAGCACAAAGATTATTGACCGACCTTGTTGTAGGGTGATTTCTACATAAATTTCTTGGCGATCTGCTTAACATAGCGCAACATTTCGTCTCCCGAACAAAAAGATCAAATATGGAAGAGAATTGTATGCGGTTAATTTAAGACTTATGGAAGTTTATCGTGTAGTCGCTATGATTTTATCAAGCTACTAATAAACTTTAATTGAATTTAAATCCGAGAATATCCTTCACTCACCATCGATCTTCCTTACTAACACTTTGATGATATACTTGACAAGTTTCAAGATGGTCATCTTTAACAATTGACAATTAACTTTAATTTTCACACTTCATTATATTGCTCTTTATATTTTGCTTTATGCTTTAATTTATCAATTTATCATGTTTATGTTTCCGTCATTTTCTTTTTGTCCACTTGGACCATACTCTATTTTTGTGCTAAAACATTAATAAACAACTTAAAATCTAAAAAAAACACACAAGGCCCTATGGACTATTGGTTACTATCCTGAGCATTTTGGAGACATGGACTTGTTGGACTTAGTACCTATGGACCCTGTTATGCTGTTGTTATTCTGTTGTTATTCTGTCTGTCTGGCATTGGATTGTTGTCTATTTGTGTGTGCTGGTATTTTCTCGAAAGCCCTTGATGGTTAATTCCAAGGCGTCGTGATAAGGATTTTACCCAAAAACAGTTGTTACTCTGCCCGATTTTTGTCAGAATTTTAATGTGCTTATTGCAAAGTGGTGCTAAATATAATAAGTTCATCTGGATTCCCAAGTGGTAATTGTCGCACGCTCGCGAAATGATAAACAACAGAGTCGCCACTAACATATCTATCCTAAAAGGAAAGGAACGTCAGCAAACCTAAGATGAATAAGAACAAGGTCTTTCGACCAGAGATAGGGTACGGGAGTCGGTTACGCAAGGGGAATGTACTAGCACCCCTCACGCCCATCGTACTCGATGGTATCCACCTATGTTTGTTGCTATCTAAAGGGTGTGTACTATAAATCTAAAGCTTAACGCCAAGGGAATGCATGCAAAGGAAAGAAAAGAAACACGGGGAAAATAAGGGTTATAAATAGTTGTGCTCGCTTAGGCCCCGCGACCTAATGCCTACGTATCCTTTTCAGGAATCAGAGCGCCGTAGTTCGGCTCTTTAGTTTTTGTTTGTTTTTGTGTTTTTTAGGGGACGGAGTTACATTCGCACTCCGCTGCTCGACCTCTGGAGTCTTAAGCTGGGAATGGAGCGGAAATAACGTGTCCATTAGGAGAAAGAATGCCTCGGAGGCGAGATAGAGAAGAGAGAGATTTGTCGAGCGTTTTGGGTGTACCCCTTAAACAAGGGAGACTCGAATTACTCTTGTTGGTGTTTTTTAAGATTGGGAACTTCCACTCAAGTGATCCCCTTAAACAAGAGGGACGAGAGTTTCCATTCCCTTTTTATTAGTCTGGCCTTTATTAAGCATTTTTTAGGTGTTTTCTTGGTATTTTTTAAGGAAAATTAAGTCAAGTATTTGTTAGGTGTTTTAAAGTTGAAGAGGAAAAGAAATGGGAAACTAGCCTAATATGAATTAACTAGCCTAATGTTAAAATGAGAATTTCTATATCCTAATGTTATCATGGTTTCTACCTAATGTGTTAGGATTTAAGGAAGCATGGAAATAGTACAAGAGCATGAAATAGAACAAGTCAAAATATAGTACAAAAGTGAATTAAAAATACTACTATTTTTATGTTGATTTTTATGGGAGAAATTGAATTACAAATCAAGTAAAAAGACTAAAAACAAATAGCCTAAAAACTAATATTTTTTATGAACATTTTCTATGTCAAGAGTTGTATTAAGGTCTAAAATTAGAAGGAAGAAAATTAGTATTATTATTATTAAAATGTAAAGAAATTCTAAATTCTAAAATGAAAAAGAATGTGAATTCAGGGGGTGCAAACTGGATACAGGAATTATGAAAAGCAAGGAGCGCAGGGCCTAAATGATTGGCCCAGAAGAGGTTTTTTTGATATTGTTCCAGTACCAAAACGTGGTACTCTGAGCTACAACGGGGTGAGAAGATGAAATTCACTATGGCCCAAGATGTTGATGATCCATTAGAATTCAGATTTTATTAAATTTTCAGATTAAAGAAGTTAATCAATGTTTTAATTCCAATTATACAAATTAATTAGTCATATTAATAAGATTAATAATAATAAAATAAAATGGAATTAGGGTTGTGTTATGACGAATCAACTTCAGTTCCCCTGAACCTTCCCTCTTTCGTTCTCGTCTCCCTACCTCCTTCAACCAACCGTCACCGGCAAATGTCACCGCCACCGCCGTTGCCTATCTCCTTCAACCAACCTAGACTAAACACGAATCTAACCTAAAATCACACTCTGAAACCAATTCCCTCATCGATTTCTCACAAGGGGAACGCAAACAAACGAATCGGAGGGTTCAGACATCGAACCCTAAATCTTAATGTTCATGCATCCGAATAGAACTTGAGCAAATCAAGGAATACATTACAACACAGTTCTTGGAAATCAAGCACACACAGAAATTTGCAAAGAAAACAGTCAAAAGAACCTGAATTGAAGGCCAACGGTGGAAGAACGAAAAGCCAGAGGAGAATTCTTCTATGAGCTCCTAAAGGTGCGAAATAAACGCAAATGGCAGAAGATTTCTTCAGGTAACAATTTCTGATCTTTGGTGCTTTTGCTTTTAGGCAATTCTTCTTCTTCTCGTATTCCTTTCTTCTGTGCGATGTTGTCTTTATTGATTGATTTTTCCGTCGAACCGTGTTGTTGCTGTTGCGTGTTGCGTGTTGTTGTGTTCTTCGTGAGTGTGAGATGAAGATTGCAGAAATGCTGAGGTATAGCTCTAACTCTATGAAACTTCAATGTGAAGATTCAAAGGGTATGTCGAAGGAGCTCTTAGTGTAGGTTTTGACGATTGCAGAGTGTTAGAGAATTGAAGAGTGTGTGAAGGATGTGAAGATGATGGAGGAGGAGAGATAGGTGGAAGTGAAGATGGGTGAAAAGTGATGAAGAAATGGTCAAGAAGCCCCTGAGCAATGGTGAAGCCCCTGTTATATAGAGTTTCAGGTTTGCTCTCTCTGAATTTTCTGTTAACTGTTATATCTGTTGAGAATCAGTTTCATTCTGTTATGCTGTTAGGTGGTTGAGAATTAGTTAGGAATTGGTTATAAACTAGTACTAGGTTGTTATACTGTTAGAGGAAGTTGGTTTTTCTGTTATAACTGAAGGTTAGTGAGAACCTGTTAGGTAGTTAAAATTGGTTGGTGAATTTGTTATGAAAGTTTGTTATGAATTGGCTATAGGTTGAAACTGAATAGGTTTGAAAAGTGGTTAGGAGTTAAACTGTTGGTTGTAAAAGTTAGTAACTGATTTTGGAAGGTTGTTATGGTTAGTTATGATTTTCTGTTTTGCAGTTAGAAGGTAGTTATGAACTGTTAGCATTGTTAGGAATTGTTCTTGTTGGTTTATGCAGGGCTGCTGGTTTGAATTTGTATGGTGTTAATTTGAATGTATGGAGCTGTTTGGTTTTTGGTTACAATGTGAAATTGTGTTAACAGTTAGAAGTTTTGGTTTTGTTATATAGCTTGAATTTGAATGAATGATGATTAGTAAGAAGTGATGAATTGAATTTGAATATATGGCTTGATAATATAATCTCCTTGGATTGATATGTACTTGATTATGCAGGTTGGTTCAGTTGCTCTTTAGAGTTCTTTGTACTTAGCTTTGGTCCTGGCAGTGAACAAACATATTGCTCGTTCAAGTCTTGGTTCTACATGAAGGCAATATGACAAAAATAAAGCAGGCTTGAAGATTATGAGAAAAGAGGTGCTAGGGAGTCCGACGGTTCATAAAGTCAATGATTAATTATTGGGAACTTTGTTTCTTCAATGTAATTTCATTCATTTTTTTTATCATTCTTCCTTGTAACGGCTCCTTTTTGTTGTAATGACTTTGATTTGGAACTTGAACTTTGAATCTCTCTTTACCTCCAATGTGTATCAATTAAATTTAAAACTCCAATAACTTCCAAGTTTGTAACCTGAATTCATGGTGCCAACAAACATAACTAGGACTTATCTCAAGATGAGCTTTAGTCATAACCTGGATAGAAATCCTTAGGCTCGAAACAACGCCATCTTTCTCATTCAATTCTTGCGAATAACCGACATAAGTAACTTAAAGAAGAACCAACTTGGATTGATGAAGTGAATCCAATGAGTCCACATCCTTCTCTTGTATAATAACTAAAGCCAATGACCTAAAATCCATGTAATTAGGTGATCCAATACTTCAAACGATAGTAATACCCACCTTGAACCAAATTGTCCGAGATGATAAGGACCGACTGAATTAAACCCCAGATGATGATAGAAACCCATAGTGACCATAAATAAAAATCATAATTCCACAGTCCAATACTCAAATAAGAGTCAGATGAATCAAGCTTGAGTTAAGATTAGAGCCTCAAATAAATGGAGAAACCCAAACTTTCAAGATCCCTGATCGCATGCCCGATTTATTGATTAATGAATGCATGAGGAGTTAGATGACCTAATGGAGATATGCAGATGAAATGCGAAGCCTAAGCCAGTTAGAAGTAAAATTAGATGGGCAAATTTTAGGGTGTAACAGCTGCCCCTATTTAATCATCTTAAACCTGAAAGCGAGATTGGCGCTAGCCTTTCGAGCATTCAAGGTAGGAGAAGGTTAAATATCAAAAGAACCTGAAAATTTGCCTGATGAAAGATGAGATCCGCTAGGGAAAAAATGATATCAACTCTGGGTTGTAAGAGAGGTAAACATCAACTCTGGGTTGAGAAAGAAATAATCATCAACTCTGGGTTGAGAGGGAAAAGGAAAAGTCAATTCTGGATTGAATAAGAGATAACCGTCAACTCTGGGTTGAATAAAGGATGATCGTCAACTCTGGATTGAGTGGGAAAGGACAAGAAATAACCGTCAACTCTGGGTTGAATGAAGGATGACCGTCAACTCTGGGTTGAGTGGGAAAAGAAGCAAGATATAACCGTCAACTCTGGGTTGAGTGGGAAAGAGAAATCAACAAGAAATAATCGTCAACTCTGGGTTGAGTAAAGGATGACCGTCAACTCTGGGTTGAGTGGGAAAGAGAGATAATCAATTCTGGATTGAACAAGGGATAATCGTCAACTCTGGGTTGAGTGGGAAGAACAAAAGGTGACCGTCAACTCTGGGTTAAGTGGGAACATATAATTAACTCGGGGTTAAAAGATGAAAGGAGATTCAACTCTGGGTTGAACACTAAAACATCAACTCTGGGTTGAAGAATGATGAACATGATTGCCTTTGGGAGGTGACACCACAATGTTAACCCCGAATGATCCAGTGGAATATCAATTGAATGCTTGTAAAGACCTCATCTGATGAGTAACTTGGCTTATGCTTCAAATGCAAATGTTTGATTTATCTTATGCCCTTCTGGAGATGCAATGTAATGAGTTCTATATGCAGTGTACTGGACGATCAGAGTTTCTACTTTGGGTGGAATAGATTAGGTGGAGTTCTGACACTCTGCTTGAGAATCGAGGTAGGGTGGATGCCCCTGCTTTATTGATGATTGGATCATTGTGGGAGAAATGATAATGATAATGCAATGATATGCATGATGTATGTATGATTATGAATGGAATGATGGTTTCCAGGATATGGATAATGGAGAACTGCCTTTGTGGAAAGGTCATAACTTGAAGGATAGCCCTTGTGAAGGTGAGGTGTTTAGCTTGACTCCTCGACACCTATCTCGATATCTGACACTTGATTGAAGATGAAGAGATGAATCGTTACTAGCTTGCCCCAGCTTGTATGATCTCTTGAGATATGACTCTGATATGCTTGAATCATGGAGATTTGCAATGGTCTGCCCCAGTGTTGATCATGAATGAATGCCCCAGATTGAAATGAACTATTCCACCAGATGGATGCTTCAAGTATTTGCTTTGTGGATGGTCAACATTTTCCCTTGTAAGACTACTCGGTAGAATTTCAATGTTGAACTTTCCTTGGTATCAAGTACTTACTTTCAGGTTAGAGACAATTCTGTTTTGAAAAAGATAATGAGAATGCAATGCACATGTTAATCTCAAAAGAAAAGTTTTTATTTATCGAAATGTTATACTAATACTAACACAAATGACACAACAACATTAGGAGTCAGTTTGACATGATTTTACAGTTTGTATGCTTTCAGAACGAACCCTGCTTCAATTAGGACTTTTGAGGGTTGTAACATGGTCGGGTTCACGGTTTAAGAAACAAAGGATAAAGGCTCAAGTTCTACTTAACCCACCCCTTCTTCGTGATGTTCTCCAGTCCTACGTTCAACTAGTTTGACACGAGTGTTCACCTTTCAGGAAGGATTGTGATGGATGAGGATCCTTTATGGCTTTGATGGAGGTGGCAGTCACCTTTGGTGATTTTGTTGATGGTCACAACAACTTGTCCCTTGGAGGATTTTTCTTTTGCTTTGTCTTTTGCCTTCCCTAATTTTTGCCTGGACGGAAGTTTCTTTTAAATTTGGTTTCTGTTGTCCAGCGGGATATGCCCTAATTTTTGCCTAAGTCATTTGCTTCAAAGCTTTTCCTTTTTTTCTTTTTGACTTAGCGGGCTATTGTTTTTTTTTTTTTATTATTCATGACTTTCTTTTCATTCTTTTTTTGTCTCGTTCGGGAACAAGTTGTATGACATTTGTGATTGACTTGATGAAAAGGTAGCGACTGCCTTGTTCTTGGTGAGTGAGAGGCATCCATTGTGGATTGTACTCTTCTTCTTTTGTTGTAAGAGATGGAATATGATTGATCCTCTGATGGAATACCTGAAAGTTGAGCACTCGGTCGCACTGACTGAAGACTATCCTGCCCCTGGTTAAAATGAAGGGTTTCATTGTATTTTTTTTAAAAGAAACTACTACTCCTTAGGCTCAAAGGGGTTTACGAAGGTTTCACTCCCTTATAACTCCGGTGTTTAGGAATTAAAACAATGCCTGTACATCGTCAACAGGATCTTTGTTCCAAAAGCATACAGTTAGTAGTTCATGTGTTTTTTGACTTTCATCATTCTCCTTTTTTAGTTGCTTAAGACAAATGAGTTGAATATCGATGAACATAATGACAAAGATGAAATGATTTGAGAAAAACATGTATATTGCATTATTTTTATTTATTCAAACAGAATGAATTTCTTACAATGGGAAGTACTTGATAACAACGAAAGTAATACAATTGAAAGTGCTTGAGAAATCTAAACAATGGCAAGATTGGCCTTATTATGATGCAAATGAAATGTTCTCTGACAAACACAAAGTCTTAAGCTCCACTTGTGGAAGGTGCCCTCATGAGGAGGCATGGTTATCTAATAGTAGCTTGATCTTGTTTGTAATTCCCCATGATTCTTTTTCTGTGAGCTCTTGTCAGATATCGTTGTGGAGGAATCGTCTTGACTGATCTAATGGAGAGGGAGAGTGTAAGAGTCTTGGTAACCATGGATGCATATGCATGAATGCAAAAATGTTAATGAAGATGCAAATGTATCATAAATCAGGATCAAGGCCTCTTGGATCACAGCTTCTCATGGTCAATAAGATATGGTCGAATCCTCCAGATTCAGAGGTTCGACGTTGCTTTCTGGATAAATAGCTTGTGCATAAGTCAAAGATGGTCGAACCCTCCAGATTCAGAGGTTCGACGTTGATTCTGATAGATAAATGTGCATAAGTCAAATAAGGTCGAATCCTCCAGATTCAGAGGTTCGACGTTGATTCTGATAGATAACTGATGTAGAACTTCTGTATAAGTCAAATGTCCCAGGATCAAAGGTTCGACGCCTTTTATTGAGTAGCAGAAATCCGGGTATGATGAAGGTCAAGTTTCCTGTCCCACCCCAATCTCACGGGTATGTAGTCTAGACACGGACAAGTGGTTCCTAATGGTCACCAGGGTTAACGATTCCCATGGGGTACAATGTGTTTGAGGCAACAAACGTGCCAGACACAATGTTCCATGAAAGAACCTCGCCTGGTTGTGGTACCCCATGTCAAGCTCGATCGTATCAAACGCTACGGGAGTTGACATGAGCTTCCACACTAATCATATGTGTCACTGACCTGGGTAGTGGGCCTTTTACCTCACAAAACCCCCCACCTGCAAAGACAAACAAAAAAATATGTGGCCCCCACGGGGGCCCATAATATAGTCCAGAATGCGAGAAAATAAACATGATATGCAAGCAGTAAATAGACATGATATGCAAGCATAAAATAAATGGAGCAAAACATAAGCAATATATAAGCACACCCAATAAACAAACAAACAAAGGCTAGGATCGACTCGCTAAGTACGGACCCGCAATAGGTCTGACATCCCCAGCAGAGTCGCCAGCTGTCGCACGCTCGCGAAGTGATAAACAACAGAGTCGCCACTAACATATCTATCCTAAAAGGAAAGGAACGTCAACAAACCTAAGATGAATAAGAACGAGGTATTTCGACCAGAGATAGGGTACGGGAGTCGGTTACGCAAGGGGAAGGTACTAGCACCCCTCACGCCCATCGTACTCGATGGTATCCACCTATGTTTGTTGCTATCTAAAGGGTGTGTACTATAAATCTAAAGCTTAACGCCAAGGGAAAGCATGCAAAGGAGAGAAAAGAAACACGGGGAAAATAAGGGTTATAAATAGTTGTGCTCGCTTAGGCCCCGCGACCTAATGCCTACGTATCCTTTTCAGGAATCAGAGTGTAACACCCCATATTTTCTAATTTTAATTTAATTGGAAATTAAATTATTTATTAGAATTATTTTGGTATTTGGTTGAATTATTGTAGGATTATGGATTTAAGGGCCATTGGGCCGGATGGTGAGGTTAGTAGTATGAGGGTGCTAAGTGAGTAAGCCCATTACTAACCATTTTATGTTTTCATAAAATAAGGGAAATATGGAAAAAAGAGTCAGTACGTGAAAAATGAAAAGTTGGAGAGAAAAGGAAGAACACGTGAAAGAACAAGAGAAGAGAAGAGGAGCAAGGAGGAGGAAAACCCCAAAGCTCAAGGAGAATCAAGAAACTAATTCCAGGTAAGGGGTGATTACTCTAATTATATGGTATTATAATTTTGATGATGATAGGATTGAAATAAGGGATTAGAATCTCTATTTGGGATGTTAGGTTTTATGAAATTCCAACACTGACATGTATGATTTGATGAATTGACTGCAATTGATGATGTAGTGATGTTACATGGTGTTGTGGTATGTTGTTTGTGCATTAGAATCATGTATTTGGAGTATTTTGATGTTATTGATGATCAATTTCGAAATGGTATGAGTTGGTATGTGTTTGGGATGCATAAAAGTCTTAAAAATCACTTTTTTCAGCTACTGGGTTCGTAGGAACCGGTTCCCATGTGGGAGGAACCGGGTTCCAGTGTTTGTAAACGTTAAAAATGGCATTTTTGGGTCCAGGAACCGGTTCCCATGTGGGACGAACCGGGTTCCAGTACAAAATTCCAGCAGCACGTTTTGAGAACTGTTCTAACTTTAAAAGCCTCTAATTTTCAAACCGTAAGTCCGTTTTAGACGTCGTTTTGGACGTTGTTTCTTAAATTAAATACTCTATGATATAAAGTAAAGAAAACAACAATAACTTGATTTTATTTTGAAAATCTTGATTTATTTCGTTTATGACATGTTTTGTACATTGTGTGCATGATTTGGTTAATGTGACAATGTGGTGATGTTGTAATGATATAACTGTGATTGATGTTATATGTGGTGTGAATTGTATACGATGAATAGGTGATATGGACATAAGGTCCGAGTTTTGTATCGTGTTTATATTATTTATCGGATTGGTGATGTTGTAAGCATGTTATATGTTGCATTCATTCGCATACATTTTTGGTGATGGATCCCGGTGATGAAATGGATCAAAATGGTGGGCATAATTCCCATTGTGTGGAATTTGTGCTGGTTAAACTGTATCTCGGTGATGAAAAAGATCAGTTGGATGGGTGTATCCCATGTATGGTACCACATGCATAAGAGTCTGCATGGTCTTTGTATAAATTGTGACATGTCAGGATGAAATCCGGTGTTATGATTGTGTTGTGTTATTGTTGCATACTATTGACTTGTGCTTGTGATTGGTATGAATTGATTAATCTGAATATGCTAAGTAGGGTGGATAATTGCTTATGAATTCTATATCGGACGATTTATAATGCTATTTAATTATGATGTAGTCTCACCCTTACTTTAATGATTTCAGATTGAAGTAGCGGCCTAAGCGATCGGTGAGGATGACTCGTAGAGTTTATCCAGTTATGTTGGGTCGTGTCGGTCATGCTCTGATCTTGTAACACTGGGGGACGATAGTCTTAGAGTTTACTAGTGATACACTATTTTGCCATTATTGTATAATGTACCGTTGATTTTATCGGAAATGTTTTATAACATTGTTGAATGAGTTTCCGCTGTGCTGAACATGTATTTTGATATTTTGGATTATTCTTAATAAAGCATGACAAACGACTTGGAGTTTTGTTTATTTTATTAATTGTAACATCCTTGTTGTATAATTACTCTGATTTTTATTATATTTCCGCTGGGGTTTAGAAGGGTGTTACAATAGTGGTATCAGAGCAGGTCGGTCCGTCTGGCCAATTGTTGAGTCTGTTGAGTTGCACGACAGTTGAATACTGTCGGCGTATTAGCCCTTGGTACGCGACATGTGAGTGGATCACTGTCGGTACTTGTTTGTTTTATTGCAGGGGTTGGTTTGAGCGAAGTGGGGGAGAAGCTTTGCTTCTCGGTTATGTTCACTTGTAAGATGATTGATTCAGTCAGCTGTTGTTGGCAACCGTGCAAGCGTTGTTGGAGTTTGTTGTTTTCTGAATTGAAGGTGACTTAGAATTAGGACTCGAATGGTAGCTAAGTTGGAACATATGGAAGGAAGATGATTAGAGGTCATTGATGATTATCTGTAGGAGAGGGAAATTAAGAAGTTGCAATGTATCAGCTCTACTGAGGGGCTGCAAAGTTGTCAGTTGAGTAGCCTTGCGTCTCGGAAGAGGTTCAGCTGCAAGTTGCAAAAAGGATTGCGGTCGTAATGTTTCAGAAATTGCACTTCGACAATGGGATGTGTTGCTCAAGTTATAATAATGTTTGGAAGTGAAGAGATATGATAAGGGGCTGTTTGGAATATGATCGAGTTGAAGAGAATGAGTTTTGGAATGAAATTTTCGTAAGCAAAACGCAGGAAAATTGCTGAATAGCTGCAGAACTTCGAAAATTCATAACAGGAGTTCTGGACATCCGATTTGAGTTCCGTTTGAAGCGTCGGAAAGCTAAAGAGATGAACTTTATTATAAAAATGGTTGCAGCAGCTGTAAATATTTAATTGTGACAGGATGATGTTGGAAAGAGGTGAAGTTGCGGTTACGCGTGCTCTTAGAACTAGACTTGTTTGTTGGTACGGCACGGGATGTCAGTGTCAGAGTTGAATGGAGTGAAGAAATAATTAAAAGGTTTGTTGAGAAGAAATTTTAGGAATTAATTGTACCATTTGAGGAGTTTTTGAAATATCATTTAAGGTGTCGCTGCATGGCGTCAGTGTTGCAATTTTGGACAACGATTGGAAAATTCATATCTTGAGATTCGAGTGTCTAATTTAAGTGTCGTTTGGGGCATTGCGAAGCTGACTTAATAACCATGATATATGTTGTTATTTGATGTTTAAAACTTGTTTGAAATGTGTTCCAATTATAAAAACAGAGGCGTGGGAATTTTGGGTTGTTGGGAACCGGTTCCCAGATAGAGACAACCCGGTTCCCCATAGTAAAAATCAGAGACGAGTTATGGGAAGCAGCCAGGAACCGGTTCTTGTGTGGGAGGAACCGGGTTCTACTGTGTGTTTTTGGAAAATTGTTTTTACTTTAAAAACCCATAACTTTTTATCCTATGAGGAGATATTCTGAAGTCGGTTAGGGAAGCGCAAAACTTATTGAATAGGAAGGCCTACAACCGCGATTGTTTGAAACAAAATTGAGTAGAATATGTTGTTGAGGAATAAGTTGATGATATGTTTGGTAATAAAGATGATTTGAGTACCGATGGATTTTAATGAGGAGTGAATTAGTAGAAAGGGTGAAATAAGTTTTAGTACGGTTGAAGTCGTATTTATGATGCCAAAGCAACAACATGTATAGAAGAAGAATTGTAGAGGATTTCTTACACCTATTGGAGTGAGGAAGAATTTGTTGAGATTCCGAGTGGAATGATACTTGGGTGCAAAAGATGTCATGGGATTTAGAGTGAAACCACGAGTTATGAATGTTATCGCGGTCTTTTGCTAGATGAGGATTTTGATTCAGAACGAGATAAATAGAAAGGTACGAGTATATTAGTGATTATGAAGTTGGAAGTACTTAACAAGCGTGTGACGCTAAGTGACTATGAAGTGGTTTGTGTAAAATGTTTGGATGTTGGTATCTCACTGACAAGATCCAATGAGAGGGAAGTGTGCGAGTTGTAAAGACTCAGAGTGAACTATTGGACTATGACAATGTTAATGAGTTTGAGTACAAACTCGGAAAAGGACACTATTATGTAGTAACGACGGTTTATGCTTAAATATGGTTGTCGGCTATCTATTGACAAATTGAGGACTTGATCACCCTTAATCTCTTGTTGATAGTAGACGAAATCATATAGATAGGATGAGCTTGTTTGTTACCTTAATGGTTTAGGATATGATGGATACTAAGCCGTGAGAATAATCACTCACCATGTTGTATGAATTTATGAAGAAGTGAATAGGAAAGAGTGAAATATATTGGACGGTGACTTAAGACGGGTAATCAGAATCGCGCAACGAAAGTGTGATGTGGATTAGTGTGCGAGTACTACTCGTGGGCAGTGAGGAATTAATAAGCCGGGAGCCTACGTAGAGAACATGAATTGATCTATATGCTAGATTTAGAATCTAGTGGATGCGAGGATGTCGTGCTAGAGAATTAGAACTCTTGTGAATAATTGCCGAGATGATGAGTATGTTATTATGGATGTACTTAGTCAACGAGTATGTATTAAGCGAAACTAAGGTGATGAGTTGATACTATATGATGCTATAATAATTTTGTACTGTTGTAAGGTATTATTGTAGATTTCCAGATATAATGAGGAATTATACTCTATGAAGAACGAAGTTGATTCAATCCTTAGAGAAGAGCGAGACTCGGTTTGAGCTATTTTGTAAGCAATGGTATATTAAGTATGATGAGTGTAATTATAATTACTTGTGTGTACTCATTCTGATGGTTGAAATTTTTAAATAGAGGAAGTAAATCAGGACTTTGTTTTGAGTGCGAGTAAGTGTTGCTAAATGGTAGATGAGTACCATGTATGATAAAGAAGGATTCTGGAACGAATGAGTAAAGAGAGTCGAAATTGGATAAAACTGAGAAATCTAATTGGTAATGATGATTGTAATGAGTAATCAAAATAGTGCAGCAAAAGCAGAATATAACGTGTTGGATAATTGCTGGTATGACTTGAGAGGTGTCAGATGGTTGAAATTCAATGGTATAGGAATGTTATTATCGAGCTCTTGAAGGAAGCAGTTGGTGAAAAGTGTGAGCGTTATTTCATCGCTCAGATGGAAAAGTGTGTCTAAGGTTGGTACGTTCGGTAGATGAAATGCTTTACTGCAGTGCTGATCGGGTGTGGTCATACCATGGTTGTGTAATTATATTACTCAGTTATTGGGCTTATTGTATGGATCACACCCTGACGTTTCATTGTTGTTAACCTTTTGGAGATATAGCGAGTGGTATACCTTGGGATGGTCAAATGCGACGTAAGAGCTGAGATTGAATGCATGAGACATGCTTATGTTGGTTATGTCAGATGAGTTTTGAGGTTCGACTAAGAAAGTGTTAACTGAGAACAGGAGACTCAGATGAAGGACTCCTATTTGGAACTTTTCACTTGAAGTATGTTTTCGAGGACGAAAACTCTTTTAGTGGGGGAGAGTTGTAACACCCCATATTTTCTAATTTTAATTTAATTGGAAATTAAATTATTTATTAGAATTATTTTGGTATTTGGTTGAATTATTGTAGGATTATGGATTTAAGGGCCATTGGGCCGGATGGTGAGGTTAGTAGTATGAGGGTGTTAAGTGAGTAAGCCCATTACTAACCATTTTATGTTTTCATAAAATAAGGGAAATATGGAAAAAAGAGTCAGTACGTGAAAAATGAAAAGTTGGAGAGAAAAGGAAGAACACGTGAAAGAACAAGAGAAGAGAAGAGGAGCAAGGAGGAGGAAAACCCCAAAGCTCAAGGAGAATCAAGAAACTAATTCCAGGTAAGGGGTGATTACTCTAATTATATGGTATTATAATTTTGATGATGATAGGATTGAAATAAGGGATTAGAATCTCTATTTGGGATGTTAGGTTTTGTGAAATTCCAACACTGACATGTATGATTTGATGAATTGACTGCAATTGATGATGTAGTGATGTTACATGGTGTTGTGGTATGTTGTTTGTGCATTAGAATCATGTATTTGGAGTATTTTGATGTTATTGATGATCAATTTCGAAATGGTATGAGTTGGTATGTGTTTGGGATGCATAAAAGTCTTAAAAATCACTTTTTTCAGCTATTGGGTTCGTAGGAACCGGTTCCCATGTGGGAGGAACCGGGTTCCAGTGTTTGTAAACGTTAAAAATGACATTTTTGGGTCCAGGAACCGGTTCCCATGTGGGACGAACCGGGTTCCAGTACAAAATTCCAGCAGCACGTTTTGAGAACTGTTCTAACTTTAAAAGCCTCTAATTTTCAAACCGTAAGTCCGTTTTAGACGCCGTTTTGGACGTTGTTTCTTAAATTAAATACTCTATGATATAAAGTAAAGAAAACAACAATAACTTGATTTTATTTTGAAAATCTTGATTTATTTCGTTTATGACGTGTTTTGTACATTGTGTGCATGATTTGGTTAATGTGACAATGTGGTGATGTTGTAATGATATAACTGTGATTGATGTTATATGTGGTGTGAATTGTATACGATGAATAGGTGATATGGACGTAAGGTCCGAGTTTTTTATCGTATTTATATTATTTATTGGGTGATGTTTTACATGTATGCGTGTGATATAATTGTATGAATGCTAAAACTATGCATGCTTATCGGTGATGAATTGGTGATGATAATGAGACGATGTGATACATCGGATTGGTGATGTTGTAAGCATGTTATATGTTGCATTCATTCGCATACATTTTTGGTGATGGATCCCGGTGATGAAATGGATCAAAATGGTGGGCATAATTCCCATTGTGTGGAATTTGTGCTGGTTAAACTGTATCTCGGTGATGAAAAAGATCAGTTGGATGGGTGTATCCCATGTATGGTACCACATGCATAAGAGTCTGCATGGTCTTTGTATAAATTGTGACATGTCAGGATGAAATCCGGTGTTATGATTGTGTTGTGTTATTGTTGCATACTATTGACTTGTGCTTGTGATTGGTATGAATTGATTAATCTGAATATGCTAAGTAGGGTGGATAATTGCTTATGAATTCTATATCGGACGATTTATAATGCTATTTAATTATGATGTAGTCTCACCCTTACTTTAATGATTTCAGATTGAAGTAGCGGCCTAAGCGATCGGTGAGGATGACTCGTAGAGTTTATCCAGTTATGTTGGGTCGTGTCGGTCATGCTCTGATCTTGTAACACTGGGGGACGACAGTCTTAGAGTTTACTAGTGATACACTATTTTGCCATTATTGTATAATGTACCGTTGATTTTATCGGAAATGTTTTATAACATTGTTGAATGAGTTTCCGCTGTGCTGAACATGTATTTTGATATTTTGGATTATTCTTAATAAAGCATGACAAACGACTTGGAGTTTTGTTTATTTTATTAATTGTAACATCCTTGTTGTATAATTACTCTGATTTTTATTATATTTCCGCTGGGGTTTAGAAGGGTGTTACACAGAGCGCCGTAGTTCGGCTCTTTAGTTTTTGTTTGTTTTTGTGTTTTTTAGTGGACGGAGTTACATTCGCACTCCGCTGCTCGACCTCTGGAGTCTTAAGCTGGGAATGGAGCGGAAATAACGTGTCCGATTAGGAGAAAGAATGCCTCGGAGGCGAGATAGAGAAGAGAGAGATTTGTCGAGCGTTTCGGGTGTACCCCTTAAACAAGGGAGACTCGAATTACTCTTGTTGGTGTTTTTTAAGATTGGGAACTTCCACTCAAGTGATCCCCTTAAACAAGAAGGACGAAAGTTTCCATTCCCTTTTTATTAGTCTGGCCTTTATTAAGCATTTTTTAGGTGTTTTCTTGGTATTTTTTAAGGGAAATTAAGTCAAGTATTTGTTAGGTGTTTTAAAGTTGAAAAGGAAAAGAAATGGGAAACTAGCCTAATATGAACTAACTAGCCTAATATTAAACTGGGAATTTCTATATCCTAATGTTATCATGGTTTCTACCTAAAGTGTTAGGATTTAAGGAAGCATGGAAATAGTACAAGAGCATGAAATAGAACAAGTCAAAATATAGTACAAAAGTGAATTGAAAATACTACTATTTTTATGTTGATTTTTATGGGAGAAATTGAATTACAAATCATGTAAAAAGACAAAACAAATAGCCTAAAAACTAATATTTTTTATGAACATTTTCTATGTCAAAAGTTGTATTAAGGTCTAAAATTAGAAGGAAGAAAATTAGTATTATTATTATTAAAATGTAAAGAAATTCTAAATTCTAAAATGAAAAAGAATGTGAATTCAGGTGTGCAAACTAGATACAGGAATTATGAAAAGTAAGGAGCGCAGGGCACAAATGATGGGCCCAAATGATTGACCCAAAAGAGGTTTTTTTGATATTGTTCCAGTACAAAAAATGTGGTACTCTGAGCTACAACGGGGTGAGAAGATGAAATTCACTATGGCCCAAGATGTTGATGATCCATTAGAATTCAAATTTTATTAAATTTTCAGATTAAAGAAGTTAATCAATGTTTTAATTCCAATTATACCAATTAATTAGTCATATTAATAAGATTAATAATAATAAAATAAAATGGAATTAGGGTTGTGTTATGACGAATCAACTTCAGTTCCCCTCAACCTTCCCTCTTTCGTTCTCGTCTCCCTCACTCTTTCACTCTCGCGATCTCCGGCGAATGTCACCGCCACCGCCGTTGCCTATCTCCTTCAACCAACCTAGACTAAACACGAATCTAACCTAAAATCACACTCTGAAACCAATTCCCTCATCGATTTCTCACAAGGGGAACGCAAACAAACGAATCGGAGGGTTCAGACATCGAACCCTAAATCTTAATGTTCATGCATCCGAATAGAACTTGAGCAAATCAAGGAATACATTACAACACAGTTCTTGGAAATCAAGCACACACAGAAATTTGCAAAGAAAACAGTCAAAAGAACCTGAATTGAAGGCCAACGGTGGAAGAACGAAAAGCCAGAGGAGAATTCTTCTATGAGCTCCTAAAGGTGCGAAATAAACGCAAATGGCAGAAGATTTCTTCAGGTAACAATTTCTGATCTTTGGTGCTTTTGCTCTTAGCCAATTCTTCTTCTTCTCGTATTCCTTTCTTCTGTGCGATGTTGTCTTTATTGATTGATTTTTCTGTCGAACCGTGTTGTTGCCGTTGCGTGTTGCGTGTTGTTGTGTTCTTCGTGAGTGTGAGATGAAGATTGCAGAAATGCTGGGGTATAGCTCTACCTCTATGAAACTTCAATGTGAAGATTCAAAGGGTATGTCGAAGGAGCTCTTGGTGTAGGTTTTGACGATTGCAGAGTGTGAGAGAATTGAAGAGTGTGTGAAGGATGTGAAGATGATGGAGGAGGAGAGATAGGTGGAAGTGAAGATGGGTGAAAAGTGATGAAGAAATGATCAAGAAGCCCCTGAGCAATGGTGAAGCCCCTGTTATATAGAGTTTCAGGTTTGCTCTCTCTGAATTTTCTGTTAACTGTTATATCTGTTGAGAATCAGTTTCATTCTGTTATGCTGTTAGGTGGTTGAGAATTAGTTAGGAATTGGTTATAAACTAGTACTAGGTTGTTATACTGTTAGAGGAAGTTGGTTTTTCTGTTATAACTGAAGGTTAGTGAGAACCTGTTAGGTAGTTAAAATTGGTTGGTGAATTTGTTATGAAAGTTTGTTATGAATTGGCTATAGGTTGAAACTGAATAGGTTTGAAAAGTGGTTAGGAGTTAAACTGTTGGTTGTAAAAGTTAGTAACTGATTTTGGAAGGTTGTTATGGTTAGTTATGATTTTCTGTTTTGCAGTTAGAAGGTAGTTATGAACTGTTAGCATTGTTAGGAATTGTTCTTGTTGGTTTATGCAGGGCTGCTGGTTTGAATTTGTATGGTGTTAATTTGAATGTATGGAGCTGTTTGGTTTTTGGTTACAATGTGAAATTGTGTTAACAGTTAGAAGTTTTGGTTTTGTTATATAGCTTGAATTTGAATGAATGATGATTAGTAAGAAGTGATGAATTGAATTTGAATATATGGCTTGATAATATAATCTCCTTGGATTGATATGTACTTGATTATGCAGGTTGGTTCAGTTGCTCTTTAGAGTTCTTTGTACTTAGCTTTGGTCCTGGCAGTGAACAAACATATTGCTCGTTCAAGTCTTGGTTCTACATGAAGGCAATATGACAAAAATAAAGCAGGCTTGGAGATTATGAGAAAAGAGGTGCTAGGGAGTCCGACGGTTCATAAAGTCAATGATTAATTATTGGGAACTTTGTTTCTTCAATGTAATTTCATTCATTTTTTTTATCATTCTTCCTTGTAACAGCTCCTTTTTGTTGTAATGACTTTGATTTGGAACTTGAACTTTGAATCTCTCTTTACCTCCAATGTGTATCAATTAAATTTAAAACTCCAATAACTTCCAAGTTTGTAACCTGAATTCATGGTGCCAACAAACATAACTAGGACTTATCTCAAGATGAGCTTTAGTCATAACCTGGATAGAAATCCTTAGGCTCGAAACAACGCCATCTTTCTCATTCAGTTCTTGCGAATAACCGACATAAGTAACTTAAAGAAGAACCAACTTGGATTGATGAAGTGAATCCAATGAGTCCACATCCTTCTCTTGTATAATAACTAAAGCCAATGACCTAAAATCCATGTAATTAGGTGATCCAATACTTCAAACGATAGTAATACCCACCTTGAACCAAATTGTCTGACATGATAAGGACCGACTGAATTAAACCCCAGATGATGATAGAAACCCATAGTGACCATAAATAAAAATCATAATTACACAGTCCAATACTCAAATAAGAGTCAGATGAATCAAGCTTGAGTTAAGATTAGAGCCTCAAATAAATGGAGAAACCCTAACTTTCAAGATCCCTGATCGCATGCCCGATTTATTGATTAATGAATGCATGAGGAGTTAGATGACCTAATGGAGATATGCAGATGAAATGCGAAGCCTAAGCCAGTTAGAAGTAAAATTAGATGGGCAAATTTTAGGGTGTAACAGCTGCCCTTATTTAATCATCTTAAACCTGAAAGCGAGATTGGCGCTAGCCTTTCGAGCATTCAAGGTAGAAGAAGGTTAAATATCAAAAGAACCTGAAAATTTGCCTGATGAAAGATGAGATCCGCTAGGGAAAAAATGATATCAACTCTGGGTTGTAAGAGAGGTAAACATCAACTCTGGGTTGAGAAAGAAATAATCATCAACTCTGGGTTGAGAGGGAAAAGGAAAAGTCAATTCTGGATTGAATAAGAGATAACCGTCAACTCTGGGTTGAATAAAGGATGACCGTCAACTCTGGATTGAGTGGGAAAGGACAAGAAATAACCGTCAACTCTGGGTTGAATAAAGGATGACCGTCAACTCTGGGTTGAGTGGGAAAAGAAGCAAGATATAACCGTCAACTCTGGGTTGAGTGGGAAAGAGAAATCAACAAGAAATAATCGTCAACTCTGGGTTGAGTAAAGGATGACCGTCAACTCTGGGTTGAGTGGGAAAGAGAGATAATCAATTCTGGATTGAACAAGGGATAATCGTCAACTCTGGGTTGAGTGGGAAGAACAAAAGGTGACCGTCAACTCTGGGTTAAGTGGGAACATATAATTAACTCGGGGTTAAAAGATGAAAGGAGATTCAACTCTGGGTTGAACACTAAAACATCAACTCTGGGTTGAAGAATGATGAACATGATTGACTTTGGGAGGTGACACCACAATGTTAACCCTGAATGATCCAGTGGAATACCAATTGAATGCTTGTAAAGACCTCATCTGATGAGTAACTTGGCTTATACTTCAAATGCAAATGTTTGATTTATCTTATGCACTTCTGGAGATGCAATGTAATGAGTTCTATATGCAGTGTACTGGCCGATCAGAGTTTCTACTTTGGGTGGAATAGATTAGGTGGAGTTCTGACACTCTGCTTGAGAATCGAGGTAGGGTGGATGCCCCAGCTTTATTGATGATTGGATCATTGTGGGAGAAATGATAATGATAATGCAATGATATGCATGAGGTATGTATGATTATGAATGGAATGATGGTTTCCAGGATATGGATAATGGAGAACTGCCTTTGTGGAAAGGTCATAGCTTGAAGGATAGCCCTTGTGAAGGTGAGGTGTTTAGCTTGACTCCTCGACACCTATCTCGATATCTGACACTTCATTGAAGATGAAGAGATGAATCGTTACTAGCTTGCCCCAGCTTGTATGATCTCTTGAGATATGACTCTGATATGCTTGAATCATGGAGATTTGCAATGGTCTGTCCCAGTGTTGATCATGAATGAATGCCCCAGATTGAAATGAACTATTCCACCAGATGGATGCTTCAAGTATTTGCTTTGTGGATGGTCAACATTTGCCCTTGTAAGACTACTCGATAGAATTTCAATGTTGAACTTTCCTTGATATCAAGTACTTACTTTCAGGTTGGAGACAATTCTGTTTTGAAAAAGATAATGAGAATGCAATGCACATGTTAATCTCAAAAGAAAAGTTTTTATTTATCGAAATGTTGTACTGATACTAACACAAATGACACAGCAACATTAGGAGTCAGTTTGACATGATTTTACAGTTTGTATGCTTTCAGAACGAACCCTGCTTCAATTAGGACTTTTGAGGGTTGTAACGTGGTCGGGTTCACGGTTTAAGAAACAAAGGATAAAGGCTCAAGTTCTACTTAACCCACCCCTTCTTCGTGATGTTCTCCAGTCCTACGTTCAGCTAGTTTGACACGAGTGTTCACCTTTCAGGAAGGATTGTGATGGATGAGGATCCTTTATGGCTTTGATGGAGGTGGCAGTCACCTTTGGTGATTTTGTTGATGGTCACAACAACTTGTCCCTTGGAGGATTTTTCTTTTGCTTTGTCTTTTGCCTTCCATAATTTTTGCCTGGACGGAAGTTTCTTTTGAATTTGGTTTCTGTTGTCCAGCGGGATATGCCCTAATTTTTGCCTAAGTCATTTGCTTCAAAGCTTTTCCTTTTTTCTTTTTGACTTAGCGGGCTATTGTTTATTTTCTTTTCTTTTTTTTTTATTATTCATGACTTTCTTTTCATTCTTTTTTTGTCTCGTTCGGGAACAAGTTGTATGACATTTGTGATTGACTTGATGAAAAGGTAGCGACTGCCTTGTTCTTGGTGAGTGAGAGGCATCCATTGTGGATTGTACTCTTCTTCTTTTGTTGTAAGAGATGGAATATGATTGATCCTCTGATGGAATACCTGAAAGTTGAGCACTCGGTCGCACTGACTGAAGACTACCCTGCCCCTGGTTAAGATGAAGGGTTTCATTGTATTTTTTTTAAAAGAAACTACTACTCCTTAGGCTCAAAGGGGTTTACGAAGGTTTCACTCCCTTATAACTCCGGTGTTTAGGAATTAAAACAATGCCTGTACATCGTCAGCAGGATCTTTGTTCCAAAAGCATACAGTTAGTAGTTCATGTGTTTTTTGACTTTCATCATTCTCCTTTTTTAGTTGCTTAAGATAAATGAGTTGAATATCGATGAACATAATGACAAAGATGAAATGATTTGAGAAAAACATGTATATTGCATTATTTTTATTTATTCAAACAGAATGAATTTCTTACAATGGGAAGTACTTGATAACAACGAAAGTAATACAATTGAGAGTGCTTGAGAAATCTAAACAATGGCAAGATTGGCCTTATTATGATGCAAATGAAATGTTCTCTGACAAACACAAAGTCTTTAAGCTCCACTTGTGGAAGGTGCCCTCATGAGGAGGCATGGTTATCTAATAGTAGCTTGATCTTGTTTGTAATTCCCCATGATTCTTTTTCTGTGAGCTCTTGTCAGATATCGGTGTGGAGGAATCGTCTTGACTGATATGATGGAGAGGGAGAGTGTAAGAGTCTTGGTAACCATGGATGCATATGCATGAATGCAAAAATGTTAATGAAGATGCAAATGTATCATAAATCAGGATCAAGGCCTCTTGGGTCACAGCTTCTCATGGTCAATAAGATATGGTCGAATCCTCCAGATTCAGAGGTTCGACGTTGCTTTCTGGATAAATAGCTTGTGCATAAGTCAAAGATGGTCGAACCCTCCAGATTCAGAGGTTCGACGTTGATTCTGATAGATAAATGTGCATAAGTCAAATAAGGTCGAATCCTCTAGATTCAGAGGTTCGACGTTGATTCTGATAGATAACTGATGTAGAACTTCTGTATAAGTCAAATGTCCCAGGATCAAAGGTTCGACGCCTTTTATTGAGTAGCAGAAATCCGGGTATGATGAAGGTCAAGTTTCCTGTCCCACCCCAATCTCACGGGTATGTAGTCTAGACACGGACAAGTGGTTCCTAATGGTCACCAGGGTTAACGATTCCCATGGGGTACAATGTGTTTGAGGCAACAAACGTGCCAGACACAATGTTCCATGAAAGAACCTCGCCTGGTTGTGGTACCCCATGTCAAGCTCGATCGTATCAAACGCTACGGGAGTTGACATGAGCTTCCACACTAATCCTATGTGTCACTGGCCTGGGTAGTGGGCCTTTTACCTCACAAAAACCCCCCACCTGCAAAGACAAACAGAAAAATATGTGGCCCCCACGGGGGCCCATAATATAGTCCAGAATGCGAGAAAATAAACATGATATGCAAGCAGTAAATAGACATGATATGCAAGCATAAAATAAATGGAGCAAAACATAAGCAATATATAAGCACACCCAATAAACAAACAAACAAAGGCTAGGATCGACTCGCTAAGTACGGACCCGCAATAGGTCTGACATCCCCAGCAGAGTCGCCAGCTGTCGCACGCTCGCGAAATGATAAACAACAGAGTCGCCACTAACATATCTATCCTAAAAGGAAAGGAACGTCAACAAACCTAAGATGAATAAGAACGAGGTCTTTCGACCAGAGATAGGGTACGGGAGTCGGTTACGCAAGGGGAAGGTACTAGCACCCCTCACGCCCATCGTACTCGATGGTATCCACCTATGTTTGTTGCTATCTAAAGGGTGTGTACTATAAATCTAAAGCTTAACGCCAAGGGAAAGCATGCAAAGGAGAGAAAAGAAACACGGGGAAAATAAGGGTTATAAATAGTTGTGCTCGCTTAGGCCCCGCGACCTAATGCCTACGTATCCTTTTCAGGAATCAGAGCGCCGTAGTTCGGCTCTTTAGTTTTTGTTTGTTTTTGTGTTTTTTAGTGGACGGAGTTACGTTCGCACTCCGCTGCTCGACCTCTGGAGTCTTAAGCTGGGAATGGAGCGGAAATAACGTGTCCGATTAGGAGAAAGAATGCCTCGGAGGCGAGATAGAGAAGAGAGAGATTTGTCGAGCGTTTCGGGCGTACCCCTTAAACAAGGGAGACTCGAATTACTCTTGTTGGTGTTTTTTAAGATAGGGAACTTCCACTCAAGTGATCCCCCTAAACAAGAAGGACGAGAGTTTCCATTCCCTTTTTATTAGTCTGGCCTTTATTAAGCATTTTTTAGGTGTTTTCTTGGTATTTTTTAAGGGAAATTAAGTCAAGTATTTGTTAGGTGTTTTAAAGTTGAAAAGGAAAAGAAATGGGAAACTAGCCTAATATGAACTAACTAGCCTAATGTTAAACTGGGAATTTCTATATCCTAATGTTATCATGGTTTCTACGTAAAGTGTTAGGATTTAAGGAAGCATGGAAATAGTACAAGAGCATGAAATAGAACAAGTCAAAATATAGTACAAAAGTGAATTGAAAATACTACTATTTTTATGTTGATTTTTATGGGAGAAATTGAATTACAAATCAAGTAAAAAGACAAAACAAATAGCCTAAAAACTAATATTTTTTATGAACATTTTCAATGTCAAAAGTTGTATTAAGGTCTAAAATTAGAAGGAAGAAAATTAGTATTATTATTATTAAAATGTAAAGAAATTCTAAATTCTAAAATGAAAAAGAATGTGAATTCAGGGGGTGCAAACTAGATACAGGAATTATGAAAAGTAAAGAGCGCAGGGCCCAAATGATGGGCCCAAATGATGGGCCCAAATGATTGACCCAAAAGAGGTTTTTTTGATATTGTTCCAGTACAAAAAATGTGGTACTCAGAGCTACAACGGGGTGAGAAGATGAAATTCACTATGGCCCAAGATGTTGATGATCCATTAGAATTCAGATTTTATTAAATTTTCAGATTAAAGAAGTTAATCAATGTTTTAATTCCAATTATACCAATTAATTAGTCATATTAATAAGATTAATAATAATAAAATAAAATGGAATTAGGGTTGTGTTATGACGAATCAACTTCAGTTCCCCTCAACCTTCCCTCTTTCGTTCTCGTCTCCCTCACTCTTTCACTCTCGCGATCTCCGGCGAATGTCACCGCCACCGCCGTTGCCTATCTCCTTCAACCAACCTAGACTAAACACGAATCTAACCTAAAATCACACTCTGAAACCAATTCCCTCATCGATTTCTCACAAGGGGAACGCAAACAAACGAATCGGAGGGTTCAGACATCGAACCCTAAATCTTAATGTTCATGCATCCGAATAGAACTTGAGCAAATCAAGGAATACATTACAACACAGTTCTTGGAAATCAAGCACACACAGAAATTTGCAAAGAAAACAGTCAAAAGAACCTGAATTGAAGGCCAACGGTGGAAGAACGAAAAGCCAGAGGAGAATTCTTCTATGAGCTCCTAAAGGTGCGAAATAAACGCAAATGGCAGAAGATTTCTTCAGGTAACAATTTATGATCTTTGGTGCTTTTGCTCTTAGCCAATTCTTCTTCTTCTCGTATTCCTTTCTTCTGTGCGATGTTGTCTTTATTGATTGATTTTTCTGTCGAACCGTGTTGTTGCCGTTGCGTGTTGCGTGTTGTTGTGTTCTTCGTGAGTGTGAGATGAAGATTGCAGAAATGCTGGGGTATAGCTCTACCTCTATGAAACTTCAATGTGAAGATTCAAAGGGTATGTCGAAGGAGCTCTTGGTGTAGGTTTTGACGATTGTAGAGTGTGAGAGAATTGAAGAGTGTGTGAAGGATGTGAAGATGATGGAGGAGGAGAGATAGGTGGAAGTGAAGATGGGTGAAAAGTGATGAAGAAATGGTCAAGAAGCCCCTGAGCAATGGTGAAGCCCCTGTTATATAGAGTTTCAGGTTTGCTCTCTCTGAATTTTCTGTTAACTGTTATATCTGTTGAGAATCAGTTTCATTCTGTTATGCTGTTAGGTGGTTGAGAATTAGTTAGGAATTGGTTATAAACTAGTACTAGGTTGTTATACTGTTAGAGGAAGTTGGTTTTTCTGTTATAACTGAAGGTTAGTGAGAAGATTTTTTTACTGTACTGCCACAAAAACGAAAAAAATATACCATAATGCCCCAAAGTGAAAAAAATGACCAATATGCCACTTTCCTTGTTTGGGTCCGGCCACCCCTTGGACGGACAGATGAAGGATTTTTTTGCATAGTTTGGGTCCATCCAGGGGTGGGCCGGACGCTAACTGGGCCATTTTTTTTATATTTTTTTTTGTTTTTTTTTATTTAAATGATTATTAAAGTCTATAATTGATATTTTATTTTAATTAAAGATTAAAAAACAATAAAATTAAATAAAAAACATTAAAATTAAAATTAAATACATTAAATAAAAAATATAATAAATTAAATACATTAAATAAAAAATATAATAAATTAAATACATTAAATAAAAACATTAAAATATAAATTAAATACATTAAATAAAAACAATAAAAAAATTGTATTTCCAATATTTATTTTATTTAATACATAAACACGTACAAGGAAAAAAGACCTATTTTTTTTTGGGCTTTGGTTGGACCATATGGCCCCCAGTGAGACATTTTTTGGGTATCTTTGCTCTCTTACCCTTACCTAACGGTTGCTCAATGTTTGGTGGAGGTTGCCTTTGTGGAGAATCGTCGCTTGAAAGTTCATCGTTTTGATGCGACGGACCATCATTCATAAACCTCGCCAGTTGTTGTGGAGATATTGTCGGTAAATTTTCGAGTACTTGATCATCACTGATGTCAATGAATCCTTGAGTAGAAGCTACAAAGGTTTGTGGCACATTATATGAAAAGTCTGGATAGTAGACATTTGTGGTGTCAAAGGTATGTTGTGGTTGGGAGAGTGAAGGCGGTTGAGATTGGGAGTATGATTGGTCGAAGTCGGGTTGAGGGATTGGGGTGTTATGTAGCGGTGGTCAAAGTGTTGATTGTTGATATTGTTCTTGGTGATAGTAGTAGTTTGTTTGGGGGGTTGAGGTGTAAGGGGTTGGAATTTGAGATGGGGTGGCAAAAAATGTGTGTTGTTGTGTGGTTTGAGTGTGTTGGTATGTTTGTGGAAAGGAAGAAGTTTGTGTTTGGAATTGTGTTTGTTGGAATTGTGTTGTTGGTTGGAATTGTGGTGTTTGTGGTGTTTGTTGGAATTGCGGTGTTTGTTGGAATTGTGGTGTTGTTTGGAATTGTGGTGTTTGTTGGAATTGTGGTGTTGTTTGTAATTGTGTGGTTGGTTGGAACGATTGTGGGATTTGTTGATGAAAGGTTGTTTGTGGGGTTGATGTAGAGGAGGTGTAATGACGAGGGTCTGCCAAATACGTTTCTTTCGACAAATATAACAATGGAATATTTCTTAACCATTGCATATATTCATCGGTGTGGCGTAAAGTAGTACTCAACTCACCTGTCATTATTAAGTTTTTTCTACCTTTCCACTCATTGTTCTCGTTAATGTTCACATCTCGATAATTACAATCCTTTACATCATTCTTCATTACCAAGTGATGATCTCCAAGACACCTCGGGGGTTGAGGGATGTTTTGCGTAAAACCAAATTGAAGCCTAACCCTGTCGGCGTGATGCATTTCCACAATATGAAAACAGATAATATATGTAGTTGCACTCCACGCTCGAGCTTCTCGTTGAGTGCGACGAGGATATTCTTCGTAAGGCCTCCACAAAAACTGTAAGACATAAATAAATATAAGAGTCGTATTCAAGTAAATGAAAGATATAGTATATGGCTTGGAAAATAACTTACATCTCCTTGGACCATGTGATCCAAAATGAAACGATATCCATCAAGAAAAGTATTTGGAGATGAGAAATACTCCATACCTCGTTGTGCAAATCTTGCATATTTAAAAAGTTCAATTAGGAATATGCGTTAATTTAGTGGAAAAATAAATATATAGAGTAAAGAATTTACCTAGTGGCGTATGGATAGGATGGAGCAATTTCACTCTTTGGAGCAAGTCGTGGAATGCGATAGTATGTCCACACAGCGAGAATGAGTGAGCATCCTTTAACACTCATGCATCCTACACGACATGCTTTGCACATCTCCCTGTAAAGGTAAGCCAAACATGCGGACCCCCAACTATATTTGCCACATTCATCAAAATCTTTGACAAATTTGAACCAAGAAGAATGCAATACACTATGAGATTTATCAGGAAATAAAACAGCAATCATACTTAAGATATATAATTTTGCATGTAGTATATTTTCCTCCTCGGTTTGTTGAGAATGTTTTTCTAATTCATCCAACTCGTCGTGTATCCATGTCAATTTTACCGAACCCTTCACCCTATCACTAAAAGGTTGTATGCCTAAAGCATCGATACAAGCATAATCGGGACCTTCGGTCTCACCTACTACAGCTCTCCCATCTACGCGGAGGCCAAACAACATATTTATATCCTCTAATGTGATTGTACATTCACCAGTCGGCAAATGAAACGTGTGTGTCTCAGGCCTCCACCTCTCAAGCATCGCAATTACAAGTTTAGAATCAACACTTCTAAAATTAATTTTGGAGACAAGTCCAAAACCGGCTCTTTGCAAGTAAGGCTTGATAGCCTCACTTGGCTCCCTATCAAATATATGATTATGTAGTCTAAACCGTTTAGAATCATCCTATAAAAAAAAAAGTATATCATTTTGTTAGTATATAAAAATAATAACAAAATTAAACTTACGTATAAGAAATGCTAGTAATAAAACGTACGTATGCAGCCACGTTCTCCCTTGTTCCTCTATGAAGATCTCCCAAAGCAAGCAAAGCAGATATGTTGTGGTAAACAAAGTGTGTGTTTTAGATGAATATGCAACTTTAGAATTTGTAGAATGTGGTGGGTTTGTAGTGATAATGAGAGGTTGAATTTATAGTAAAATTGAATACATTGTATAAACCATTGGACTACCAAGTGTAATGCATGCAACCAAGGGGCATCCTATTATCCATTGGACTAACAAGTGTAATCCATGCATGCTTCTACTGGTTGATGAGACTACACAATGGTTGATGGGATGCATGCATGCAGCATGCAGCGAAAATTGTGCCCCCTTGTGGTCCGTCCCACCCTTGGACGGACGCAAACTAGAACAAGTTAGGGTTCGGCCACGTCCTGGACGGACGCCAACGAGGAGTGTTTGGGTCCGGCCAGCCCCTGGTTGGACTACAACGTGACTCGTCCTTTGACTGGATGGACTCCCATACGTGTCCATTTTTTAGTTGGATTAGTTTAAATACCACTTTGTTTGAAATATATAGCAACACACATTCACTTACAAAGAAAAATTGTTTGTTCAAAGAAACATTATATTGAAATTGAATGGCTCAGAGAAACATTATTTGTTCAGTGCATTACTATGGTGTTATCAGTAACGATCTAACCAACGGTTTTTCGTTTAGCAACACCGAAACAAAACGTTTCAAAGTGCATTGTAGAGCCGATTTTATGCATTTGAAGGAACGAATCGAAACAAAATTGCAACTTCCCGTAAGTGAAATTATTTATCGACTTCCGTTGTTTAATGGAGATAGCGGTATCATTTTTTACGTCATGAAACCAATAGAGGACGACGATGGCGTTAAAGTGATGTTCGAATGTCACAATTCGTTTGCTCCTCTTGACGATATGGAGCTATATGTTCATATTGTTAGTCCTCCCATTAACCAATCACAAGAGTCGCATTCGCATCAATACGGTTTGAGCCAACCCACTGATGAAGAGCCAACCCAAAACAACGAACCATTTATACCCGACGAACAGGTGGACGAGTACAGTGAGGATGAAATACAAGAAGTGCAATATGAAGATCTTTTTGGTGATGACAATGAACCTGATGATGTTGAGACGTCGCAGCCTACACTTGCACGACCGATTAGCATGTACGCCCCACCGGATCACATGCGAAACATCTGTTTAGAAGAGGCACCGTCTGAATCAATTTTTGGTTCCCACATAACAAACTATAGTGATGTTGATTTATATGAGGGAATGGAGTTTGAAGACAAGGAGGAGTGCGTTGCTGCTATTCAACATTGGCATATCACCAATAATCTTGATTATTGGGTATACAAATCTGACACGAAAAGATATGTCATCAAATGCAAAAATCCAACTTGCAAATTCAAATGTAGAGCATCCGTTCGCAAGAAGAATTCTAAGTGGATGATAGGTAAGTTGAGTGGACCACATGTCTGCACAACCACTTCAATGTCGCAAGATCATAGACAACTTACATCAGATATTGTCTCTCATTGCATCAGAGATTTGGTTAACACCGACCCCTCAATTAAGGTAAAGCTCATAATTTCTCATATAACAGGAAAGTATGGTTATAATATATCTTACAGGAAAGCGTGGATTGCAAAGGTAAAGGCCATAGAATCCTTGTATGGAAACTGGGAGACATCTTACAATGACCTTCCACGATGGTTATTGGTAATGAAAACATATCTGCCTGGAATGATAATAGACTTGGAAACTTTACCTGCATTTTCAAACGAAGGAAGTCAGTTGGGTGATAAGATGATATTCCATCGTCTATTCTGGGCTTTTCAACCTTGCATCCATGGTTTTGCCTATTGCAAGCCAATTGTTCAAGTCGACGGAACATGGTTGTATGGAAGGTACAAAGGGACATTGTTGATGGCTGTGGCGCAGGATGGGAATGGTAACATTTTTCCAATTGCTTTCGCTATTGTCGAGGGTGAAACCAAGGATGCTTGGAGTTTTTTCCTTCGTAATCTAAGAATCCATGTGACACCCCAACCCAATCTATGCCTAATATCAGACAGACATCCATCGATTAAAGGTGCCTACGATGATCCTGCAAATGGATGGCAAAATCCTCCGTCATCACATGTCTATTGCATAAGGCATATCGCGCAAAATTTTATGCGTGCGATTAGAGACAAAGAACTACGTAAAAAACTCGTCAACATGGGTAATAGTCTGGTTGATCTTTATGAAGTAAATTTTTCAAATTCACTTTGTCGGTTTCTTGACATGTTTATTATTTGTGACAGGATATGCATTGACGGAGTCAACGTACAATTACTATAGAACCGAAATTCGTCAGACAAATAGAGATGCTATGGAGTGGATTGAAAATATCCCTAGGGAGAAGTGGGCAAGGGCGTTTGATAGAGGGCAACGATGGGGACACATGACGACTAACCTTGCAGAAGCAATGAACTCTGTGCTAAAGGCTACCAGAAATCTTCCAATAGCGTCTTTGTTTTCGGCCACATATTTTCGGATGGGAGCATTATTTGGTCAACGCGGACATGAATGGACAAAGAGGTTGACATCAGGCCAAACTTTTACAGACAAGTGTATCAAGGGGATGACTGAAGAAGTCAACAAAGCAAGCAGTCATAATGTTTACCAGTTTGACCGGGAGAGGTTCTATTTTATGGTGGCCGAAAGAATAAACCGCAACGATGGTCGTCCAACTGGTACTTACGGTGTTGATCTACGAAAGCGGACATGTGATTGTGGAAAATTTCAAGCGTTCCATTTGCCTTGCTCACATGTGATTGCAGCATGTGAAAGTATACGCCAAGACTACACCATTCACATACCCGACGTGTTCAAGATACAACATGTTTTTAAAGTCTACCAACAAAGCTTCCAGATCCTCCCACATCAAGACAATTGGCCTCAATATAGAGGGCCTACTCTTTGTCATGACGAAACTATGCGTAGGAAAAAAAGAGGCCGCCCTAACAGTACTCGGATTCGAACCGAAATGGACGACGTGGAAAAGGAAAAGAGAATGTGTGGGATATGCCGTGAAGTAGGCCATATCCGAAGTAAATGTCCAAATGTATCAGGCCCGTCCAATAGGCCTCCTTAATGTTTACTTCAACTAGCTTTATTTAATGTTTACTAAAACTAGCTTTATGAATGTAATATAATGTTTTTTTAATTGAGTTTGCAACCATCAATGACTAAAACAACATTTCACATTGAACATAACTAAAACAACATTTCACATTACTAATACAACATTCAACGACATCGAAATAAAGACCGCCACAAATAAAACAACCACACATGAAACACTTAAAACGATATCACAGGAAACAAATAAAACATATTCTAAGAGATTACAACCATCAACACAATATCGTGTGGTCCTAGCATCATCATAAGGACACCAGCGTCATTTTTCACGGCTCTCCAAGAACGAGTTACTACTCCATTTGGGCCTTTCTCTGTGACCTGCCTTTCAATTTTCCTTATCTTTTCACCCTCGAGAATGTTATCGTCTAACCATCCGATCAAGTGCCTCTGTAGATGCTCGAAAGTTTGAGTGTTCCATAGTTTGATCTTCAACGGAGGCTTTGTTGCTGAAAAAAATAATGTAGCATCTCTCTTCATAGGTGGAAACGTTGGAAGGGGTTCCTCAGCCATCTCCAATAGTAACACTATACCTTCAATTGCAACTGATGTGATTGGAAATGTGGTTGTACAGTCTTATTTATAGGCAAAAAAATAATAATAAAATATATGCCCTCGTCCATCTATTGGCCGAACCCACACATGTTCGTCCATCTATTGGCCGAACCCATTTATTATATTTTAATTATTATTTATAATAATAAATCAATTGGTATTATAAATTAATTTTAAAAAAAAATTATATTTTTTATTATATTTAATTGGCATTATAAATTAATTTTAATTATATTATAATATTTAAAATAAAAAAACAATTTTTTATAATTAATTTCTACACTTATATCAATTTAAAAAAAAAATTAAAAAAAAATCAAAAAAAAAAGGGTGTAGTTAGCGTCCGGCCCACCCCTGGCCGGACCAAAACTACGAGGAAATGGGCTTCATACGTCCGTCCCACCCCTGGCCGGACCACAAGTGTAAGTGTGGCACATTGGTAATTTTATTTCACTTTATGGCATTATGGTATATTTATTCCATTTTTGTGGCATAGAGGTAAAAAAATCTAGTGAGAACCTGTTAGGTAGTTAAAATTGGTTGGTGAATTTGTTATGAAAGTTTGTTATGAATTGGCTATACGTTGAAACTGAATAGGTTTGAAAAGTGGTTAGGAGTTAAACTGTTGGTTGTAAAAGTTAGTAACTGATTTTGGAAGGTTGTTATGGTTAGTTATGATTTTCTGTTTTGCAGTTAGAAGGTAGTTATGAACTGTTAGCATTGTTAGGAATTGTTCTTGTTGGTTTATGCAGGGCTGCTGGTTTGAATTTGTATGGTGTTAATTTGAATGTATGGAGCTGTTTGGTTTTTGGTTACAATGTGAAATTGTGTTAACAGTTAGAAGTTTTGGTTTTGTTATATAGCTTGAATTTGAATGAATGATGATTAGTAAGAAGTGATGAATTGAATTTGAATATATGGCTTGATAATATAATCTCCTTGGATTGATATGTACTTGATTATGCAGGTTGGTTCAGTTGCTCTTTAGAGTTCTTTGTACTTAGCTTTGGTCCTGGCAGTGAACAAACATATTGCTCGTTCAAGTCTTGGTTCTACATGAAGGCAATATGACAAAAATAAAGCAGGCTTGGAGATTATGAGAAAAGAGGTGCTAGGGAGTCCGACGGTTCATAAAGTCAATGATTAATTATTGGGAACTTTGTTTCTTCAATGTAATTTCATTCATTTTTTTTATCATTCTTCCTTGTAACGGCTCCTTTTTGTTGTAATGACTTTGATTTGGAACTTGAACTTTGAATCTCTCTTTACCTCCAATGTGTATCAATTAAATTTAAAACTCCAATAACTTCCAAGTTTGTAACCTGAATTCATGGTGCCAACAAACATAACTAGGACTTATCTCAAGATGAGCTTTAGTCATAACCTGGATAGAAATCCTTAGGCTCGAAACAACGCCATCTTTCTCATTCAGATCTTGCGAATAACCGACATAAGTAACTTAAAGAAGAACCAACTTGGATTGATGAAGTGAATCCAATGAGTCCACATCCTTCTCTTGTATAATAACTAAAGCCAATGACCTAAAATCCATGTAATTAGGTGATCCAATACTTCAAACGATAGTAATACCCACCTTGAACCAAATTGTCCGACATGATAAGGACCGACTGAATTAAACCCCAGATGATGATAGAAACCCATAGTGACCATAAATAAAAATCATAATTACACAGTCCAATACTCAAATAAGAGTCAGATGAATCAAGCTTGAGTTAAGATTAGAGCCTCAAATAAATGGAGAAACCCTAACTTTCAAGATCCCTGATCGCATGCCCGATTTATTGATTAATGAATGCATGAGGAGTTAGATGACCTAATGGAGATATGCAGATGAAATGTGAAGCCTAAGCCAGTTAGAAGTAAAATTAGATGGGCAAATTTTAGGGTGTAACAGCTGCCCTTATTTAATCATCTTAAACCTGAAAGCGAGATTGGCGCTAGCCTTTCGAGCATTCAAGGTAGAAGAAGGTTAAATATTAACAGAACCTGAAAATTTGCCTGATGAAAGATGAGATCCGCTAGGGAAAAAATGATATCAACTCTGGGTTGTAAGAGAGGTAAACATCAACTCTAGGTTGAGAAAGAAATAATCATCAACTCTGGGTTGAGAGGGAAAAGGAAAAGTCAATTCTGGATTGAATAAGAGATAACCGTCAACTCTGGGTTGAATAAAGGATGACCGTCAACTCTGGATTGAGTGGGAAAGGACAAGAAATAACCGTCAACTCTGGGTTGAATAAAGGATGACCGTCAACTCTGGGTTGAGTGGGAAAAGAAGCAAGATATAACCGTCAACTCTGGGTTGAGTGGGAAAGAGAAATCAACAAGAAATAATCGTCAACTCTGGGTTGAGTAAAGGATGACCGTCAACTCTGGGTTGAGTGGGAAAGAGAGATAATCAATTCTGGATTGAACAAGGGATAATCGTCAACTCTGGGTTGAGTGGGAAGAACAAAAGGTGACCGTCAACTCTGGGTTAAGTGGGAACATATAATTAACTCGGGGTTAAAAGATGAAAGGAGATTCAACTCTGGGTTGAACACTAAAACATCAACTCTGGGTTGAAGAATGATGAACATGATTGACTTTGGGAGGTGACACCACAATGTTAACCCTGAATGATCCAGTGGAATACCAATTGAATGCTTGTAAAGACCTCATCTGATGAGTAACTTGGCTTATACTTCAAATGCAAATGTTTGATTTATCTTATGCACTTCTGGAGATGCAATGTAATGAGTTCTATATGCAGTGTACTGGCCGATCAGAGTTTCTACTTTGGGTGGAATAGATTAGGTGGAGTTCTGACACTCTGCTTGAGAATCGAGGTAGGGTGGATGCCCCAGCTTTATTGATGATTGGATCATTGTGGGAGAAATGATAATGATAATGCAATGATATGCATGAGGTATGTATGATTATGAATGGAATGATGGTTTCCAGGATATGGATAATGGAGAACTGCCTTTGTGGAAAGGTCATAGCTTGAAGGATAGCCCTTGTGAAGGTGAGGTGTTTAGCTTGACTCCTCGACACCTATCTCGATATCTGACACTTGATTGAAGATGAAGAGATGAATCGTTACTAGCTTGCCCCAGCTTGTATGATCTCTTGAGATATGACTCTGATATGCTTGAATCATGGAGATTTGCAATGGTCTGCCCCAGTGTTGATCATGAATGAATGCCCCAGATTGAAATGAACTATTCCACCAGATGGATGCTTCAAGTATTTGCTTTGTGGATGGTCAACATTTGCCCTTGTAAGACTACTCGATAGAATTTCAATGTTGAACTTTCCTTGATATCAAGTACTTACTTTCAGGTTAGAGACAATTCTGTTTTGAAAAAGATAATGAGAATGCAATGCACATGTTAATCTCAAAAGAAAAGTTTTTATTTATCGAAATGTTGTACTGATACTAACACAAATGACACAGCAACATTAGGAGTCAGTTTGACATGATTTTACAGTTTGTATGCTTTCAGAACGAACCCTGCTTCAATTAGGACATTTAAGGGTTGTAACGTGGTCGGGTTCACGGTTTAAGAAACAAAGGATAAAGGCTCAAGTTCTACTTAACCCACCCCTTCTTCGTGATGTTCTCCAGTCCTACGTTCAGCTAGTTTGACACGAGTGTTCACCTTTCAGGAAGGATTGTGATGGATGAGGATCCTTTATGGCTTTGATGGAGGTGGCAGTCACCTTTGGTGATTTTGTTGATGGTCACAACAACTTGTCCCTTGGAGGATTTTTCTTTTGCTTTGTCTTTTGCCTTCCCTAATTTTTGCCTGGACGGAAGTTTCTTTTGAATTTGGTTTCTGTTGTCCAGCGGGATATGCCCTAATTTTTGCCTAAGTCATTTGCTTCAAAGCTTTTCCTTTTTTCTTTTTGACTTAGCGGGCTATTGTTTATTTTCTTTTCTTTTTTTTTTATTATTCATGACTTTCTTTTCATTCTTTTTTTGTCTCGTTCGGGAACAAGTTGTATGACATTTGTGATTGACTTGATGAAAAGGTAGCGACTGCCTTGTTCTTGGTGAGTGAGAGGCATCCATTGTGGATTGTACTCTTCTTCTTTTGTTGTAAGAGATGGAATATGATTGATCCTCTGATGGAATACCTGAAAGTTGAGCACTCGGTCGCACTGACTGAAGACTACCCTGCCCCTGGTTAAGATGAAGGGTTTCATTGTATTTTTTTTAAAAGAAACTACTACTCCTTAGGCTCAAAGGGGTTTACGAAGGTTTCACTCCCTTATAACTCCGGTGTTTAGGAATTAAAATAATGCCTGTACATCGTCAGCAGGATCTTTGTTCCAAAAGCATACAGTTAGTAGTTCATGTGTTTTTTGACTTTCATCATTCTCCTTTTTTAGTTGCTTAAGATAAATGAGTTGAATATCGATGAACATAATGACAAAGATGAAATGATTTGAGAAAAACATGTATATTGCATTATTTTTATTTATTCAAACAGAATGAATTTCTTACAATGGGAAGTACTTGATAACAACGAAAGTAATACAATTGAAAGTGCTTGAGAAATCTAAACAATGGCAAGATTGGCCTTATTATGATGCAAATGAAATGTTCTCTGACAAACACAAAGTCTTTAAGCTCCACTTGTGGAAGGTGCCCTCATGAGGAGGCATGGTTATCTAATAGTAGCTTGATCTTGTTTGTAATTCCCCATGATTCTTTTTCTGTGAGCTCTTGTCAGATATCGGTGTGGAGGAATCGTCTTGACTGATATGATGGAGAGGGAGAGTGTAAGAGTCTTGGTAACCATGGATGCATATGCATGAATGCAAAAATGTTAATGAAGATGCAAATGTATCATAAATCAGGATCAAGGCCTCTTGGGTCACAGCTTCTCATGGTCAATAAGATATGGTCGAATCCTCCAGATTCAGAGGTTCGACGTTGCTTTCTGGATAAATAGCTTGTGCATAAGTCAAAGATGGTCGAACCCTCCAGATTCAGAGGTTCGACGTTGATTCTGATAGATAAATGTGCATAAGTCAAATAAGGTCGAATCCTCCAGATTCAGAGGTTCGACGTTGATTCTGATAGATAACTGATGTAGAACTTCTGTATAAGTCAAATGTCCCAGGATCAAAGGTTCGACGCCTTTTATTGAGTAGCAGAAATCCGGGTATGATGAAGGTCAAGTTTCCTGTCCCACCCCAATCTCACGGGTATGTAGTCTAGACACGGACAAGTGGTTCCTAATGGTCACCAGGGTTAACGATTCCCATGGGGTACAATGTGTTTGAGGCAACAAACGTGCCAGACACAATGTTCCATGAAAGAACCTCGCCTGGTTGTGGTACCCCATGTCAAGCTCGATCGTATCAAACGCTACGGGAGTTGACATGAGCTTCCACACTAATCCTATGTGTCACTGGCCTGGGTAGTGGGCCTTTTACCTCACAAAAACCCCCCACCTGCAAAGACAAACAGAAAAATATGTGGCCCCCACGGGGGCCCATAATATAGTCCAGAATGCGAGAAAATAAACATGATATGCAAGCAGTAAATAGACATGATATGCAAGCATAAAATAAATGGAGCAAAACATAAGCAATATATAAGCACACCCAATAAACAAACAAACAAAGGCTAGGATCGACTCGCTAAGTACGGACCCGCAATAGGTCTGACATCCCCAGCAGAGTCGACAGCTGTCGCACGCTCGCGAAATGATAAACAACAGAGTCGCCACTAACATATCTATCCTAAAAGGAAAGGAACGTCAACAAACCTAAGATGAATAAGAACGAGGTCTTTCGACCAGAGATAGGGTACGGGAGTCGGTTACGCAAGGGGAAGGTACTAGCACCCCTCACGCCCATCGTACTCGATGGTATCCACCTATGTTTGTTGCTATCTAAAGGGTGTGTACTATAAATCTAAAGCTTAACGCCAAGGGAAAGCATGCAAAGGAGAGAAAAGAAACACGGGGAAAATAAGGGTTATAAATAGTTGTGCTCGCTTAGGCCCCGCGACCTAATGCCTACGTATCCTTTTCAGGAATCAGAGCGCCGTAGTTCGGCTCTTTAGTTTTTGTTTGTTTTTGTGTTTTTTAGTGGACGGAATTACGTTCGCACTCCGCTGCTCGACCTCTGGAGTCTTAAGCTGGGAATGGAGCGGAAATAACGTGTCCGATTAGGAGAAAGAATGCCTCGGAGGCGAGATAGAGAAGAGAGAGATTTGTCGAGCGTTTCGGGTGTACCCCTTAAACAAGGGAGACTCGAATTACTCTTGTTGGTGTTTTTTAAGATTGGGAACTTCCACTCAAGTGATCCCCCTAAACAAGAAGGACGAGAGTTTCCATTCCCTTTTTATTAGTCTGGCCTTTATTAAGCATTTTTTAGGTGTTTTCTTGGTATTTTTTAAGGGAAATTAAGTCAAGTATTTGTTAGGTGTTTTAAAGTTGAAAAGGAAAAGAAATGGGAAACTAGCCTAATATGAACTAACTAGCCTAATGTTAAACTGGGAATTTCTATATCCTAATGTTATCATGGTTTCTACCTAAAGTGTTAGGATTTAAGGAAGCATGGAAATAGTACAAGAGCATGAAATAAAACAAGTCAAAATATAGTACAAAAGTGAATTGAAAATACTACTATTTTTATGTTGATTTTTATGGGAGAAATTGAATTACAAATCAAGTAAAAAGACAAAACAAATAGCCTAAAAACTAATATTTTTTATGAACATTTTCTATGTCAAAAGTTGTATTAAGGTCTAAAATTAGAAGGAAGAAAATTAGTATTATTATTATTAAAATGTAAAGAAATTCTAAATTCTAAAATGAAAAAGAATGTGAATTCAGGGGGTGCAAACTAGATACAGGAATTATGAAAAGTAAAGAGCGCAGGGCCCAAATGATGGGCCCAAATGATTGACCCAAAAGAGGTTTTTTTGATATTGTTCCAGTACAAAAAATGTGGTACTCTGAGCTACAACTGGGTGAGAAGATGAAATTCACTATGGCCCAAGATGTTGATGATCCATTAGAATTCAGATTTTATTAAATTTTCAGATTAAAGAAGTTAATCAATGTTTTAATTCCAATTATACCAATTAATTAGTCATATTAATAAGATTAATAATAATAAAATAAAATGGAATTAGGGTTGTGTTATGACGAATCAACTTCAGTTCCCCTCAACCTTCCCTCTTTCGTTCTCGTCTCCCTCACTCTTTCACTCTCGCGATCTCCGGCGAATGTCACCGCCACCGCCGTTGCCTATCTCCTTCAACCAACCTAGACTAAACACGAATCTAACCTAAAATCACACTCTGAAACCAATTCCCTCATCGATTTCTCACAAGGGGAACGCAAACAAACGAATCGGAGGGTTCAGACATCGAACCCTAAATCTTAATGTTCATGCATCCGAATAGAACTTGAGCAAATCAAGGAATACATTACAACACAGTTCTTGGAAATCAAGCACACACAGAAATTTGCAAAGAAAACAGTCAAAAGAACCTGAATTGAAGGCCAACGGTGGAAGAACGAAAAGCCAGAGGAGAATTCTTCTATGAGCTCCTAAAGGTGCGAAATAAACGCAAATGGCAGAAGATTTCTTCAGGTAACAATTTCTGATCTTTGGTGCTTTTGCTCTTAGCCAATTCTTCTTCTACTCGTATTCCTTTCTTCTGTGCGATGTTGTCTTTATTGATTGATTTTTCTGTCGAACCGTGTTGTTGCCGTTGCGTGTTGTTGTGTTCTTCGTGAGTGTGAGATGAAGATTGCAGAAATGCTGAGGTATAGCTCTACCCCTATGAAACTTCAATGTGAAGAATCAAAGGGTATGTCGAAGGAGCTCTTGGTGTAGGTTTTGACGATTGCAGAGTGTGAGAGAATTGAAGAGTGTGTGAAGGATGTGAAGATGATGGAGGAGGAGAGATAGGTGGAAGTGAAGATGGGTGAAAAGTGATGAAGAAATGGTCAAGAAGCCCCTGAGCAATGGTGAAGCCCCTGTTATATAGAGTTTCAGGTTTGCTCTCTCTGAATTTTCTGTTAACTGTTATATCTGTTGAGAATCAGTTTCATTCTGTTATGCTGTTAGGTGGTTGAGAATTAGTTAGGAATTGGTTATAAACTAGTACTAGGTTGTTATACTGTTAGAGGAAGTTGGTTTTTCTGTTATAACTGAAGGTTAGTGAGAACCTGTTAGGTAGTTAAAATTGGTTGGTGAATTTGTTATGAAAGTTTGTTATGAATTGGCTATAGGTTGAAACTGAATAGGTTTGAAAAGTGGTTAGGAGTTAAACTGTTGGTTGTAAAAGTTAGTAACTGATTTTGGAAGGTTGTTATGGTTAGTTATGATTTTCTGTTTTGCAGTTAGAAGGTAGTTATGAACTGTTAGCATTGTTAGGAATTGTTCTTGTTGGTTTATGCAGGGCTGCTGGTTTGAATTTGTATGGTGTTAATTTGAATGTATGGAGCTGTTTGGTTTTTGGTTACAATGTGAAATTGTGTTAACAGTTAGAAGTTTTGGTTTTGTTATATAGCTTGAATTTGAATGAATGATGATTAGTAAGAAGTGATGAATTGAATTTGAATATATGGCTTGATAATATAATCTCCTTGGATTGATATGCACTTGATTATGCAGGTTGGTTCAGTTGCTCTTTAGAGTTCTTTGTACTTAGCTTTGGTCCTGGCAGTGAACAAACATATTGCTCGTTCAAGTCTTGGTTCTACATGAAGGCAATATGACAAAAATAAAGGAGGCTTGGAGATTATGAGAAAAGAGGTGCTAGGGAGTCCGACGGTTCATAAAGTCAATGATTAATTATTGTGAACTTTGTTTCTTCAATGTAATTTCATTCTTTTTTTTTTATCATTCTTCCTTGTAACGGCTTCTTTTTGTTGTAATGACTTTGATTTGGAACTTGAACTTTGAATCTCTCTTTACCTCCAATGTGTATCAATTAAATTTAAAACTCCAATAACTTCCAAGTTTGTAACCTGAATTCATGGTGCCAACAGACATAACTAGGACTTATCTCAAGATGAGCTTTTGTCAGAACGTGGATAGAAATCCTTAGGCTCGAAACAACTCCATATTTCTCATTCAATTCTTGCGAATAACCGACATAAGTAACTTAAAGAAGAACCAACTTGGATTGATGAAGTGAATCCAATGAGTCCACATCCTTCTCTTGTATAATAACTAAAGCCAATGACCTAAAATCCATGTAATTAGGTGATCCAATACTTCAAACGATAGTAATACCCACCTTGAACTAAATTGTCCGAGATGATAAGGACCGACTGAATTAAACCCTAGATGATGATAGAAACCCATAGTGACCATAAATAAAAATCATAATTCCACAGTCCAATACTCAAATAAGAGTCAGATGAATCAAGCTTGAGTTAAGATTAGAGCCTCAAATAAATGGAGAAACCCTAACTTTCAAGGTCCCTGATCGCATGCCCGATTTATTGATTAATGAATGCATGAGGAGTTAGATGACCTAATGGAGATATGCAGATGAAATGCGAAGCCTAAGCCAGTTAGAAGTAAAATTAGATGGGCAAATTTTAGGGTGCAACAGTAATGTGCTGGCTTAGTCTTGATAGTCCAAAGGATGGGAAATCAACCTTAACTCTTAATGTCAAGTTTTGGCTTCTTTTTGGTTAGATTGTTCTTTCCTTAGCTTTTACTTTATGCTCTAGGATAGTCCCTTCATCTCCTCCCCTTCTTAGATTTTCAAAATCTTCTCCCTTTGTCCAAAATCTTCTTATGTTTGAAAACTCTTTTAAAAAACCGTTTCTTTAAAAATACCTTTTCCCCTTAGTGGTCTTTTCTTTCAAAAGTTTAGACACGATTAATTGTTGTAGTGAGTTGCGATATCCCACGATTTTGAAATTGATTGATATGATGGAATCTTTTCCACGTGAGAGAGCTAGTGGCATACTCGTTGATTTTCATCCGAGTTGGAGCCCTTCTTTCATTTGTGTGCAAAGAATCCATTTGTTCTCATGCTCAAGATCAATGGCTGAGTGTTCTCTCCGACGATGATAAAGTGTTTATTCCTTTTAAAAATCGTCCTTTTTAAGCGGAACTACATTAGCTCTGACTTCTCCATTGCACCGAGGAGGTATGTAGGCACAAGACGTAATGTCTTGCCGAGCTTATTTTAAAATTCAAACAAACCTTTCTTTTGCATGCGATATCTTTTAATAAACACAGATTTCAAAAAGGTTCCTGTGGAGTACCACAGATATGAGGGGTGCTTAAAACATTCCCCTTGTATAATCAACACCCGTACCTAAGATCTCTTTTTGTTTTAAAAATAAACTTTGGGTTTATTTCGCTCTTTTCCCATTTCCTTTGGAAACAATAAAGCGCGGTGGCGACTTTCAATGAAATATTGAGTCATGTCAATTAATGGCTTCGATCTCAAATTTTCCCCGCTACATATATCATCAAAATGATAGTAATGAAGATCGATGGTGAGTGAAGCATATTCTCGGATTTAAATTTAATGAAAGTTAATCAGAAGCTTGATAATATCATAGCGACTACACGATAAACTTCCATAAGTCTTAAATTTACCGCATACAATTCTCTTCCATATTTGATCTTTTTAATCGGGACACAAAATGTTGCGCTATGTTAAGCAGATCGCCAAGTGATTTATGTAGAAATCACCCTACAACGAGGCCGATCAACAATTTATGTGCTAATGCATGCGAGAGAAGCGATATATAGATCACTCTCCGAAAGCAGTATTGCACGAAAAGAAAATAGGTAGCGATCTCTGTAACACCCCATTTTCTACCCGACATTTATATGAAAATCAGAGTGCCAAAATTACAAACAATAAAATAGGATGTCACATTTCAACATAAAACAACAGTCGTCATGTATTTCATTTATCATTGATACATAGCATCCAGAAAACAACTTCCAAACTTAAATTCATTCACAACTTTATTCAACTAAAGACAACTTAAAAGCAACAGTGATTACTTCTTATTATTCAACTTGGATTTCAACGTCGTTAATAACAACAATGACAATCAGAACAACATAGGCAATCATTTATCCCATCCTGAGTGCTACGTATCAGAGCAAGACACCAACTCGAACTAACATCAACTTAAACTTCATAAAGATACTTCGCATCCACAACTACACTTGAGTACCTCTCCATTTCCCATGGTAGGGAAACATCATTCAGAAAGGGTGAGATATCTACCAATATAAACAAACGCATGATAAACAATATATTAGAATTAAATCATACAAAATTATCTCTTCACAGTCACAAAAAAATTGTTAATCACTTCACTTCATAAAATCAACTCATGCCACTTTAAATGAGACACAACGGTGCATATGCATGTGGTACCCAGGGCTTCAGCCCCCATCGCCAATTGCCAATTAAACCGATGCATCAAGGCATAAGCCTTTGTCGCTAATTTGCCAATCCAGGCCGTTGCCAAAAAATGCATATGTATATGAATGCAACAATCACATACAACAACAAAATCATCGTTACAAAGGCACAAGTCTATATCATCGCTATACCAATAATTAGAGGTATTCATGGTCACTGAAACATCCTGCAACTTCACATAAAACAACAACAACACACGGCAAAAATACACATCACTGATACATCACAAGAAAACAACAACACAACATATTCAACATAATTCACAAAACAAACCAAACATGAATACCTACTAAAATATATGAACTACCTTGACAATTTCGGTCTATTCTAGATAACTAATTTTTCCGCTTAATTTGCTAATTCTGTTAATTCGGTACTAGTTTTATACATTATTACTAACTAACTATATTACTGACATAACTAATTTCCTGCACTCAGTTTACACTGTCCTTAAAATTATTACCTGCTACCCTCTCATCTTCTGCTAAACCTGCTGTTATCCTTCATCAGCTAAATTAACAAGCCCAATAATTAATTGTCTTTGTAGTTTAACTAATGACTTTCTTATTATATCCTACTGTTACCATATTATTTTCATCACTATATTATTAACTTTGTAATTCCTGCTATTTTCTTCCAAGACTGCAACTAAAATTATGTATATCAGCACCATAATATTTTGCTACCTGTTCTTTATTATACTACTACTACTATATGTCTTTCAATTAACTGCTACGTGTATATACTTGAGCCAAATAAATTAATACTCAAAATAATGTACCAAAGATAATTTAAGTCATATAGATGCTACATATATGCAAAGGGGCGCCCGTCTCCACCTTGTGGGGCCCACCACAAAATTTTCTTGGCCACCACGTGTGGCCCTTTCTGATAGATACCTGCAATTTATCTCTTCTGTAATTTTTTGTACAATTCAATTCCAATTCAGTTTCCAATAATTTTCTTCTCCACCGATTATCAAATAAATTCTTTCGATTCCAGTACTAATTTAATCTATTAATTACTTACATCACGGTTTAATTATAGATCTACCCAGCAACAAAATATACTCCTCATATCAACACATAGAAATTCATCGTTTTGCAACATAAATCACACACAATAAACAAAGATAATTTCCTATGAATTTAACCCCCACATATCATTCATCATGAGTCCGGTTATAGAGTTAGAACCTCACCCCTTACCTTAGATTTAACGACCGCTCTAACTCCAATTGAAACTCCAATTCCGGTTGCGGCTTGCACTTCTCGTATTCTCTCCTTCCAAACCCTTGTGCTCTGTTTTTCTTTTTAAGTTCTATGTAAAACCTAATATATTTATTTTCTACCACTACATAAAACCCAGTGTCTTACTAATAAATCAATTAATTCCCTTAGCCTATATTCTTAATGGGCCAACTAAATACACCTCCTCATTTGCTATTTCTTACACTACAAATAAACCCAATTTACTCATTAACTCTTATTTTACGGTCTAATTTTATTTGCTCTGAAAATTCCCAAAATAATACCCGACACTGTAATAATATTTTTAATGCTAAAAATATTAAAATTTTTGATTAATTAACGATCCGCTATCCCAAACTAATACCGACTAAATCGTCCCAAAATGCAAAAATTCACTAAACACTCCAAACGTCTAAATTAAGCAAGAAATTGAATTTTTGGGCATTACAATCTCGTCTTTACCAAGAATCCATAAGAATTCTCAAGGTATCAAAGACTTTCATCGATCAAAATAAAAAGAAGTAAAAGATGGAACCACATTCAAAAGCTCCTTCCATCTCTAAGTTCAATCACTTAATATTGCAGATTCGGATTTTCATCCTATCGACGCCCCAAGTCCATTGACATTAGAGAGGAATTAGGCCTCTAACTTGTGATTCAAAGAAAATAACAAAAATAAGGGAGTAGAAGAAGAGTTAGAACAAAAAACAAGTTAAAAAAGGCAAAAAACACATTCTGCTCAGCAAGCAATCGTTTTCACTAAGAGAAAAATCGATTGCTCCTTCTTCATTTTTCAAAATCTGTTCAGTTTTTCAACTGTGCAATCGATTGCACACAGAGAGCAATCGATTGCACTATGCATTTTTTTTCAAAAAACACTAATCAAAAGGAGTAAAACTTGTTTAAACATAAAACCAAACACTTTGTAATCTTGGATCAACTTGAGCACGAAAATACATCAAATAAGCAAGCAAATAGCATCAATATAGCACCAAAGGTACATCACACACAAACAACAAAGGATCACATCTTTGATTATGGAATGGATCAAGAGAATTACCATTTCTTTCACAAACTTTGAGTCTACTTGAAGAACACAACCACAAATGCTTTGATCTTCCTCAATTGATGATGAACAACAAAAGAAAAGAGTGAAATGATGAAGGTTTAGTTTAAAATTAGTAGGATTCAAGGTGAATCTTACTAATTCTATGGATATGAACTTTGAGTGAGAGGTTTGAAAGGGATGAGGAGAGAAAAGGCAAGAGTTTCTTTGGCTTTCAAAGCTTGTTGAATGAAGAGGTGAATGCCTCTATTTATAGGATTTAGGCTTGGGGTTATTGGTGGTTTGGAGTTAGGCTTGGTAAATGAAATTAGGTTTGGTAAATGGATTTGGAGCCAAAAATATGATCCAATGGTGTGTATGTCATCAAATGAAGGCACGTGATAAGATTGACCAAAATGAAAGTGGTGACACATTCCTCAAAAGTTGAAAATTGCCTTCATTTTTCCAATTTCGCACTGGTGCAATCGATTCCTTCCTTATGCAAATCGATTGCACTGCCTGAATTTAGTGCAAAAACAGTTGGTGCAATCGATTAGACTCTTATGCAAATCGACTGCACATGAAACATAATGCCAATCTGGTGCAAAAAAAGTGAGTGCAATCGATTGCACTCTTATGCAAATCGATTGCTTGCTGAAGAATTCTGAAAATTGCTTCTTTTGATGGACATTTTGACTTGGTACCGACAAAACACAAACATACAAAAGCACAAGGCAATATTTTTGGCATTTTGGTTGGTATAACATATACAAACTAAATAATCATTGTTGCTCGATGGTTCCCTTACAGATGAATTAAGCACAACACCACAAAGAGTTTTAAGTTGAAACTCTAGATTGATGATTGATATGCGAATGATGTATGATCTTAGGGTTAAAAATTAGGGTATGACAGGGTATTTTGGGGTTTTCAGGCGGGATTATCACCCGTGGGGGTCTATAAAGAAATTGTATATTTTAATGAGCCATCTTCTGATTGAAACCCATCCAATTTTGAATGATTCCAACCCGGAAATTTCTTTATAGACCCCCCATCTTTCTTGGTCACCCCCAGTGAAATTTCTAAAATGCCCTTATATTTCGGAAATGCATCTCCGAAGTTAAAAAAAAGAATAATTTCGGGAATGCATCTCAAAAAACACTTTTTTTTTACTTAAAAAAATTATTTCAGAAATACATTTTCGAAAACAACATTTCGGAGATGCATTTTCGAAAAAATGTGCGTTTTGGTGTTTAAACAAAACAGCCTCCCCCATTTCCATTTTACCCTAAATTTCTCAAACCTACCAAATTACTCAAGAATTTGCAGAAGCACCCTACAAAGGCTACGTCAAAGAAATTGCTCTCTAACATTCAAAGACCATTTCTAAAACACCTCTAACAACACCTAAACTCTGTAAGTTTTCAAAACTTGAAATTTAGGATTGAAATTGATATTAGGGGTGTTATAAATTAGTTTAATGTAGTACATTTAACTTATTATATGTCACTGGATATACTTAGATACGAAAAATTTGATTTTGATGCACTTAGGGCAAGGATTGGAAGTTCTGCAAAAATGGAGTTCGCAGGGGGGTTTCGGAAGTGCATTTTCGAAAACACCTCCTTGACCAGTTTTGGAAATGCACTTCCGAAATTAAGCCAGAAATGTTTTTATTTTATTTTCTTGATTGTTTCGCATTCTTATAGATTTCAATTTTTTCAGGAAAATGGCAGGCAACTCCACACGAATTACACAAGGCAGAGAGACCCAAACAGCGTCAGCTAGACGCGATCGGGCGTCACAACTGGCATCGATACATGGACGTGGTAGAGTATGAGTACCTGTCCAGATGGATGAGCCTGGTTCCTCATCAGGATCGAGGAGTCGGCTGGCTCCGGTTTCTTCTTCCCATCAGGAGGTACAGGAGGATGAGGAGGAGGTGATACCTGATGTTGACCCTCTGCGCGGGGAGGAGGAGGAGGAGAAGGAGGAGCAGGGCTACCCGGGAGGGCCTAGGGACACTTCCTTGCTTATTTACTACCACGACCACGTCGCTCAACGTGTCTGAGAGGGACAGGTATTATTTTTAATTACACTTTATAATTTAACCATTTTTTATTTAGGTTTTTTTAATTACACTTTATAATTTAACCGTTTTTTTAACTAACAGTCTTTTTTGTTTTTTGTTTTTGTGGTAACAGGATAGGCCGACAATAAAATCCGTGAACCACGCGCGGAATATTTTTGATCTGTTTAAACCAGATGACCAGTGGTTTAATGATGTGGTATCTGGTTCTGGGATCGGCGGGTTGTGCATGATCGGGTATATCCCTTTCAGCCACGACATGCAGGGGACTTCGTGGAGAGATGGCACAAGGAGACGTCTTCTTTCCACTTTCTTGTTGGGGAGATGACGATCACCTTGCACTATGTTCTCTGTCTGCTCCACCTGCCGATCAGAGGGAGGCTGCTACACCATTCAAGGATACAGAGGGTCAAGGCTATTCAGTGGATGGTCGACTATCTGGGTATGGACCCAAACATGGCTGATTTTGAGTGTCGGAAGACGAATGGGGCCCATATCCGGTTCTGCAGCTTGAGAGAGCTGTATGAGAACCACTTGGTGGCGGCAGCAGAGTCCGAGCAGGATGGTGACGAGATTTTTACAGAGTATCACCGTGCCTGCACTCTGAGGTGTTGGTTCATGTTCTTGGTATGTACTACACTCTTTGGGGACAAGAGTGCAACCTACGTAGACGTGGCATATCTCCACTACTTTATCGACCTGAGTATCATTAACTAGTGGAACTGGGGGTCAGCTATTCTAGTATACCTATATTACAGGCTGAATGAAGCCTCCAACTAGAGGACCAGGCAGTTGACTAGATCTTGCACACTCCTGACGGTACATTTCTTTTTAATTATTTCACATTTATTTATGGTTTGTATTTATTTTTAACATATTATCGTATTTGTGTTTCAGAGCTGGATCATCTCCTACTTCCCCCGCATCCACAGCTTCACCAAACCAGAGCATGCGGGGCCAACACCATGGTGAGGTATCTGTTGGAGCTGTGCATGAGGCAATTTGAACGTGTGTAGATGATACCGAGATCACCGTTTGAGGCTGCTCCAGACACAGTTACCCGAGTGGACCTCAGTGTTATATTTGCGGACTGGGCGCGTCATTTGGCCCCGAAGGAGTATCGGCGTATGGAGGCCACCCAGGAATGGCACTGTGTAGAGGGGTACGTGACATGATTCTATCGGGTGTCACATCCTATGATGACACCCGACGCTCCTGGAGCTCCTAGGCCAGCATATGAGGAGATCTTGGAGAACCGGCAGGATGAGGATAACCATGCCACTGATCTTTGACCGATATGCCAGCGGATAGAGATGCTTGGGCGGGATGCATTGGACCGAGGTATCATCGCGCACGGCGGTCCAGAGGCGGTTGCCATCGTGGAGAGGATGGTCGGTGACGCGGGCGGTGCGGCGGCATATACAAGGAAGAGGAGGTCCCAGGGAGTTAGGGTTAGGCATACTTAGTAGTTGTTGCCTATTTATTTTTTGACTTAATTATAACTTTAGTCCTCCTATTTTGTCTTTTTCTTGATTTTGATCCCTCTATTTTTAAAATCACTATTTTAGTCCCCTTTTTATGTTTTCTGTGCAATTTTCGTCCCCCTATTTTTCTTTTTTCTGCAAAATTAGTCTCTATTCATGTCTCTTTTTCAATAGAAAACTCAATAGGGGGACCAAAATTGTAGTTTTAAAAATGAAGGGACTAAAATCGAAAAAAAAAACAAAATAGGAGGACCAAAGTTGCAATTAAGCCTTATTTTTTAGTCTTGACTTTTTTGTATTCGGGTTGTATTATTTTGACATTTCCGTACAGTGTTTTTTTATATATATAATATTAGTATTTTATTCCAATTTGTGTGTTATATTTAGTTTATATCAAACACTGTTTACATTAAGCATTGTCGTTTAATATTGAATATGGGACTAAACATTGTTTAGAAAACAAAAAAATAGGTTTATGCATATTTCGAAGATGCATTTCTGAGAGACCAAAAAAAAAGTGAAATTGGTGTTTTTGGAGATGCATCTTCGGAAACACCCCCCAATTGATGTTTTCGGAGATACATCTCCAAATTCTGGGAAAATTTGGAAAAAAACTTCGGAGATGCATCTCCGAAATAGGGGTATTATGGGGTTTTCGCTGGAGGTTCTCCCCATAGGGAGTCTACAAAGAAATTTCTTTCCCACCCTCCAATTGGTCATTTCACCTAGGTTGAATTTTAGCTTGTCCTTATTTATAATTTTGTTTGAGGCATCCCCATACTCTTGGAAAATTCTGAGATCTTAAATATGATTTATTTTATATGAATAAATGAGGTTATCTTTACAAGATGAACGTAAATGGTGTGTTTCGTTTATTTTATTATATGTCGTACAAGTACTTTTCTTTTGCTACAGTTCAGATTTGGAAAATCACTGTTGCTTATTGGACAAAAAAGAATTTTCGCAAATCCTTGGGAACTAGTATGACATTTTTTTTAGCAAATATGAATTAATAAAATAAAGAGTTAAATATACAAAACTCCCTTGTAATATAGGCGAAATTCGATTTTCTCCTGTAAATTTTTTTTTTTCAAACACCCCCTTAAAATATAAAAATATTATGGCTCTTTTTGGCAAGCCCTATTTTGAGCTTATATCTTATGGCTTATAGCTTATAAGCTCGTATGATAATAAAATACATGTTTGGTAACACTCTTTTCATCACGAGCTTATAGCTTAATTTACTAACTTATAGCTTATTTTCCAGACACTATTTTAAATAGCGTTTTAGCTTATAGGTTATTATATTTTCTTCTATTAATACCCTTATAAATTTTAATTATTTTAAATATACACATTTAATTATTAATTAAGAAATTTCTTTTTATGTCATTTTACATTTATCAGCTAGTTAAACCGCTAATTTTACCAAACACTTAATTAGCTTATAGCTATCAGTCATCAATCATCAGCCATCAGCTATAAGCTATCAGCCATCAGCCATAAGCTATAAGCTATCAACTAGCTTATCACCCAACCACTAATTTTATCAAACATAGCCTATGTCTTTTGGTGTTTAAATTGCACACTTAAGGGGTAATTCAAAAAAAAAAAATTACCGGAAAAAACTATAAAAAAAATTACCAGAAAGATAAAACAAATTTCACCTATATTACATGGTGAAAAGTAGTATTAACATTAAAATAAATACTAATTGACATTTAAGAAGTTGCAAAAGGTAGAAATGAAGTAAAATAAATACTTTGACAATATATTAATTAATTGTTATGTCAAAATCTATGTTGTTAATCTAGGTAATGGTTATCTTGTTCTCCTATATGTCTAATCTAATGACTAAAAAGCATTTAATAAGTAAATATAAATTCCAATAAAATACATAAAAAATATTATTAAAAAAAATACATACTAAAATTTTTTGGGACAATCATACTTATTAATTATCATTAACTTTATAATTTTTTATCGTAAAGTTCTAAATTTAATCAAAATGACAGCCCATCAAAATCAAGTTTTAAATGTAATCAAATTAACATTCCATAAAAATTAAGTTTTAAAATTACTTAATTCAACCGGTATGGCTCTCCTAGGGCATGAACTATGAAAGACGACGAGTATGCATGGGAAGTCCAAGGATGAGGAGGACTTGTAGGAGGGAGTACCAAGAAGGTGAAGGAAGGGGAACATGTTTTCAACGCGTCTTCTTCAAGACCACTAGATTACAGTGATGTAGTAGTGTTGCAGCCAGTAGGAGAGGACGACATAAAAACCTATCGTGACAAGCTGATATGGACTTCGATGGAGACACCAGTGAATGATGACGGGGTGGAGGATGATAGTGAGACTGAGGTTGATAAAGACGGGGAGGAGACACGTATGCGGGTTGAGGAGGTAACAATTGGAGGATATGAATGCCCTAACTTCATATTCTCTAAGAAGGAAGAACAACGACTCTATCGACCTTGGCGATGAGGATGAATTGTGAAGCTGTTGGGAAGGCATATGGGGTATAAGACCTTGGAGACTAAGTTAAAACAGACGTGGGTACGGGAAGGTGTAATTAACATCATTGACCTTACTAATGACTATTAATTTGTGGTATTCTCGCATGAGGATGATCAATATGCTGCGCTGACGGATGGACCATGGTTCATATATGATCACTACTTGACAGTTAAGGAATGGTGTCCGAATTTTCAACCAGCACTTGACACGATTAAGGAAGTAGTGGTGTGGGTGCGAGTATTAGGATTTCCAGTTGAATATTATGATAAGGATGCGTTGAAGTTTTTCGGAGATAGAATTGGCAAGACTGTTAAAGTTAATAAGGCTATGCTAGCATAGGAACATGGGAATTATGCAAGGATATATGTGCAAGTAGACTTGATGAAGCCTTTGATAGCTATGTTCACGGTTAAGGGTCGTAAATACCACGTGGAATATGAAGGCCTACATTTGTTATGTGTGAATTGCGTGCGGTTTGGGCATTACAAGGAAGGTTGCCAAGAGAGGAACCGTGTTACCATGGAGAACATTCATGGGGTTGTGGAACAGGAGAAGGGAGCACAGACGGAACATGATTTGCTGGGTGGGACTTGTGATGGACCGTGACGAGTCGTACAAAATACAAGGAGAAATCCTAAGGTGCCTATGTAAAAAATTATGCTGTAGGAGAAAACAAAGGCGGTAGAGTTCAGGGAAGATGTCAGGGTACTTTGGCGAATCCGATAGCAGCCAAAAGACAAGAACAAGGTGGTATAAATGAGAATAATAAAGCTGGGGGATATAGATTTAATGCATTATAGGAAGAAAGTTCTGAATTTAATGACAAAACTCGGGGGGCCCAAGAGACAGTGATTAGCACGTTGGTAGTGAATGTGGAGCGTACCGACGATGCGAAAGGGGGCAATGCAAAACAAGGGACACTAATAGAAGGAACAGTTGGTGCGAATAATTTGCGTGCAACAAAAGGGCTTGCAAGGAGAACACATACGGTCCGGCAGGTGTAGGTTAGAAAGGATATAATTTTGAACAAACAAGTGAGAGATCAAAATTTGGCAACTAGAAATGGGAATACTTTCAAGGGGAAGATGAATTCACAAGTTAAAAAAGGTGTGGATAATCTGAAGGAATTACTGGGGGAGAGTTTTATCGTGAGCTTAACGGATCAAATGAATCGCGCAGATGTTAGTGAAGGTATAAAGAGTGGAGCACATAAAGTAATAGAACCAAACAATTTGTGGGCGCCCAATTGGGACAACGACAACGTATCAATTAAGCAATTGGGGGAGGAGGAAGAAGGAGGGATCAGCAAGGGAGAGGTCGTATGTACTGACACCACCAAGAATAATGAAGGCGCATGTGATTCGGATATGGAGGTCGTCGAGGAGACTCCAATTCCCGCACAGTAATGTCGTGTCTATCTTTGTGCTGTATAGAAGAAGAGTCACATCTATCAGTTGTGTTAATGAGTAAAGACAGTAATTTGTTCGTGTGGAATTGCCGAGGTGCAACCCACAAATCGTTATATCGGCACTGCAAGCAATACGTCATGTTGAATAAGCCATGTATGCTTGTTCTAATGGAAACGCGTTATTATACCAAGAGATTGGTGCGCACGTTTCACCGACTTGGTTATGAAGGTTTTGAAGGTACTGCAGTGCAATGATATGCAGGAGGTATTGCAGTAGGCTGGAAGAAGAACATGATGCATGTTCATATGGCTTCCAATCACTTTCAGTTCATGCACCTGCGTGTTAATTACCCAAATAGGCCATACTGGTTTGTTACTTTGGTTTATGCCAGTCCTTTAGAGGACAATCGTAAGACTTTATGGGAGGAGCTGACTACTATAGCAACTGGTATGACGAAGGCATGGATAACAATTATAGACTTTAACGACATCGCGTTAGCTGTAGAAAAGAAAGGAGGGGTTGCCGTGTCAGTTCGGAGGTGCAACAATTTTAATGACAGAATCCAGAATTGTAAGCTGATTGACATTAGAGCTAGTATACCGAAGTTTACTCGGAGAGGTACGGTGTATCGTGGGGAACAAATCATATATGAGTGACTCGATTGACCGTTGTGCAACGACAAATGGAGGCTTCAATTTCCGAACGGACATGGAAAGTACTTCCTAGGCTTGAATTTTCGGATCATCATCCGCTGTTGTTATCACCGTTGGAAGTGAATTATCTGCACGCGAGGCCTCAATTTCGATTCGAAGCTTCCTGGTTGCTGCATCCTACGTATAGAGCCATGTTAGAGAATAGTTGGAAAAAGCATGATCCTGTGGTTGAAAACTTAAAGAATGTTGCAGCAAGTTATAAAATCTTAAAGATGCAAGACTTTAACCAAGTCTTACGCGTTCGGAAAGCGCTGATGCATCGGATTGAAGCAGCCCAATGTAAAATTCAGAGCGGACATGCTTCAGTAGCAACACGAATAATGGAAAAAAGGCTTCAAGGAGAGTTACAAGTTATTATGGAAAAGGAGGAAGTGATGTGGTTCTAGAGGTCGCGTATGAAATGGTTAGCGGATGGAGATAAAAATAAAAAATATTATCATCTAAAAAAAGTTATGAGACGACGATGCAATTATATTCTAATGCTCAAGAACGAGGACGATATATGGATAAAGGATGGACAACAACTACAATGTATGGTAAATGCATTTTACAGGGACTTATTTTCAAAGCATCAAACGATGCGGCCGTGGCGACAAACCGAGATTATGTTCCCTGTGTTGAGAATGGAGGATAAGGAGAATCTAATGGAGACTGTGTCAGATGAGGAAATTAAGCGAGCTATGTTCGATATGCATTCGTGAAAGGCTCCGGGGCCTGATGGGTTTCCTGTGGGATTTTTCCCAAAGGCGTGGGGGACTGTGGGAAGTACTGTTTGTAAATTTGTTCGAGAAGTGTGGACGAGTCCAGCGTTGATAGCCGGGGTGAATCAAATTGACATATGTTTGATACCGAAAGTAGATACACCTAAATTTGTCAAGAAATTTAGGCCAATTTCGCTTTGTAATACTATTTATAATTTTGTTACGAAAGTGATTGTGGCGAGGCTACAACAGTACATATCGAAGCTTGTGTCTCCGTTTCAAACTGGCTTTGAACTAGGAAGGAATATACACAAGAACATTGTGGTGGCAAAGGAAATGATGCATTCTATGAGTAAAATGAAAGGGAAACAAGGAACTTTTGCCATTAAAGTGGATCTCTCAAAGGCTTATGATAAGTTAAGTTGGAAGTTTATATCGCGAACGTTGGTCGAAATGCAGCTTCCAGAAAGTTTGGTAAATGTTATTATGCATGGGGTAACTAGTGTAACTACAAATGTAAAGTAGAATGGTTCCGAGAGGAGTATTTCAAACCTCAACGGGGTATCCGGCAAGGAGATCCCATGTTGCCGTATTTGTTTGTTTTGTGCATGGATAAAATATCACATTTAATTATGCATGTGGTTGTGAATAAACGATGGCAAGGAGTCAAGGTGGGGAGAGTGGGATTTTGTATATCGCACCTTGTGTTCGTCAATGATTTGTTGTTGTGTGGGGAAGCGACGGAGAAAGAAATGCATTGCATGATGGATACACTACGAGAGTTCTGTGAAATGTCTGGGCAAGAAGTGAGTAATGAAAAAACTAGTATTTATTTCTCCAAGAATGTTGGAAGGAGTGTGCGCGCAAGATTGTTGCATATGTCGGGGTTTACGAAAACGCATAATCTTGGTAGATACTTAGGAGCACCCCTGCTTGGTAGAGCACCGAACAAAGGCAGATTACCAATTCCTATTCGAGAAAGTGCAGTAAAAGTTGGAAATGTGGAAGACGCAACAACTGTCGTTTGCAGGGCGGGTGACATTGGCCAAAAGCATTCTTAAAGCGGTTCCTATATACAGTATGATGGCAGCCAAAATACTTCAGTCATGCTTGGCTGCAATCCACAATATTCAAAGGAACTTTATTCGGGGCGACGCGGAACAACACCGAAGATGGCACGCAGTTGGGTGGGAAACCGTCACTTTGCCAAAGAACATGGGCGGGCTTCGTTTAAGGAATCTTAAGCATATGAATCAAGCTTGTCTTATGAAGTTGGGTCAAAAAGTCATAAATCAAAGCGACGACTATTATTCCCGAGTCTTGCATGCAAAGTATGGACGACATATAGTGAATGCTGTGATGCATAAGAAGGAAAATGGTTCAGATTTCTAGAAGCAATTGGTTGCACTGTAGCAACATATGCCTGGAGCTGATAACATTAGCGTAAGGCAGCATTCCGTAACAGATGCTTGGCAGCATGATTGGATTGATGACTAATTGGTGCTGGCGCATCATGTTCATATTCCCGTCGAGTTCCTCGGCCTCAGGGTGCAAGACTTAGTAACTTCAGCAGGTAACTAGAACTGGGAGATGTTGCAAGGATGGATGCCTACATGGATCATGCAGCGGCTTGCGGGGAAGCTTTTGCCCCAGGCTCATAATGACTGGCCAGCGTGCGAGGCAGTGACAGATACTTCGTTGGATTGCATGGTTTTCGGCATGTACGCTCATATCTATGGTCATGATGATAGTATGGAACACACTCATTGGCTTTGCTAGTGGAAAATTCGAGTTCCGGAATGGATACGCTATGCTATGTGGTTATTTATGCATGACAGAGTACTCACTAATAAGAGAAAGAAATTGATGGGGTTAGGCCATGGCATGTGTGCATACTGTGGAACTATGAAAGAATCTTTAATCCATGTTTTGAGGGACTGTCCCCTTGCATCTCATGTCTGGCTCCATATGCTTCTTGTGGGAAAACGGGGACTGTTCATGCGAGAATTGAAGGGGTAGTTGGTAGATAACATAAAAAATAAGGAAATATGGAGAGGACGAGGTTGTTGGAAGGATGTGTGGGCTATCAAATGCCACTGTATTTGGAATTACTACTACAATTTTAATCTTTAATAGCACTCATTTAATATCGCTTTTTTTTAAAGTGCTATTAAAAAATTGAAATTGAAATCTATAATAGCCCTTTGATTATAAATGCTATTATAGGTTATTAACGAAGAGCAAAAAAAAATAACGCTGAGAGTTTAATAGCAGTTTTATGTGAAACGCTAATAAAGTAGTATTCCTATAATAGCACTTTGTTAAAAAGCGCTAATATAAAGCTTTCACCAAAATAACACATCAACGTAAAGTCGCGTGTTCGATGCATTCTGGCGACGTTTTCCATTTTATTAAAACTAACAATATTCTAAATGATATTTATTCTTTCTTTTAAAAAATATAACAAAAAAATAACGGACTTATATTTTTTATTATTCGTAACACAGCTATCTCACTTTCTCACTCACTTTCTTTTGTGATGAACCAATTTCATTCTTTTCTCCAAATTTAGGGTTAGGACTTCATAGAACTAAATACCTCCCCCTCATCTGTGATGAACCAATTTCATTCTTTTCTCCAAATTTAGGGTTAGGATTTCTAATGCATCATCACTTGTCCCAACCTTCTTCTTGAAACCCTTAACCTTCTTTACAAGGACACGAAGAGACGACTGTGTCTCGACCAGTCTACCACCGTGAAATTTGGTATACACAATCTCAATTGCTTCCACATTAAAGCTATGGGTTTCATTTTCCTTGATACTTGATTGGACTGGTAAGTATTTCTAATATATAAAATCTCAATTGAAATTAGTTTTTGAATTTCACTAGTTTTATCAAATTAGGGTTTTGACTAAATAGAAATTAAGCATGGCTTAGGGTCTTGATTCACTTTTATAAGTTTTTGTGGTGTTGATGGTAGGAAGTTAGGAGGGTGCATGGATCATTATTTATAAGGGTCAATGTTTTAGTGTTAGAATGGAGTTATTTAAGGGTTATTGTCTTCTGGTTGCTCGTGCTTGGTTTAGTGGGGTTTTATAAGTTCTTTATACCACTGTAACTTCTCAATCTTCTTTTTGAGGTTTCCCTCGAATTTCTCCTTTTGATTTGCATTGTTTGTGTCGTAAACCTTATTTTAAATATTGTCAAATACTTCCACCGTGAATTCCTCATCTTTATCGTCGTTCACATTTCTCGTGTATGAATCTTCTCTAACTAGTTTCTTGTGCTTTATTGATTTTCATTTGTGAATTTAAGGTTTCATAGGATTGTCGTCTTTTTTAGGTGTGCCGCACAACCCTTCATGCTCATATTCCCTTGTTGTAAGTTTCAGAAGATGATTTGAATTCATGACACCTTTTAGAATTTAAATCAAATTGCTTTCATATTATTGATTACTTTGAAGCTTTAGTAATATAGATTCTAGTATTAGTCCTACAAGTTTCACGCTCTATACTGCCAATCTCGGGCATTACGCAGAGTTTTGAGAGTCTCACTAGGCAATCCTCTGCCACTGTTTTTGTAATATGGCTTGTTGACGCTTATAGTAAAAATATAGAATATAAAAGAGGAAGAAAAAGACTTGATGGACCTTTTATTTTATTTTAATGTTGTCTCTAGATGGGTAAGTTCTATTTAGTGTGTAATAAACACATAAGTTTTTGCTTTTCACAGATGGATTCCTCCTGCATTACCAATAACCAAAATTCTAGTACACGACAAAGATTCTGGCTCCACACTTGCTGCTAGAAGGAGCAGGTACTTTCTACTATTTTATTTTTAGTCAGAGTGTATACAAGTTCAATAGTGTCTCTTTTGATCAAAACAAGTTTTTAATTTTCCTTGTTTTGATGAGTATTGTAGCATGTAGAACCTGAATGAACATTGGTTGATGCACAGAGGGTTGGGTTTGAGAATATGTTACATGCTTTAACATTAGAGAGAATATGTGGTTTTGTTCAGATACCGTCAATGCAACTTGCGAGGTACTACTCATTGTACTATGTATGTGTGATTTGTTTTAAATTAATTTGCTATTGAACAACAATAATCTAACTTTCTAGATGAAACTTGTTGATTTTGTAAAATTGATTAGAAGCTATAGCAGCATTTACATGAATTTTAGATAGAATGTACACTACCACGGTAACTCTTTCAGATTTATGTTATTTATCCATACCACTGATAAAGGTTAAACCCTTTTTGAACCGCTGATCTGTTTCAGTGGTAACAACATATAATATGTTAAAGGAAGTTCAAATCATGCTTTTACACACTGTATCAAATTAAACTTTTAACTAATGATGATGAGCCATGAATATCATGATTGTTAGAATAAGAATGAGCCACTGTCACTGGTCAAATAAATATTTGGCCATGGAGTATTCATTGATAGGAGTTTGGTTACTAAGTCTACTATATTTGTGTGTTACGTGCTGCCAAGGCCTATTCATATATGACTATTTTAAACTAGCATTTTTTAGGGTTGAAATAGTATTCATTTGGCTAATGTCATTGGTCCCACCCTCCTAATGAGAACAATCTTTTGTTATTGTTTGGACTTGCTAGCTCCAAAAGACAACTCTTAGTAGAAACACATTTCTAAAGCATGGAATAAATGCCTGGAAGTGGTACTTTTATGAACCCACCATCCTCTGAAGCACATCATTCTTGAATAACTATATATATTAAGCATATTAGTTTATTTTGATATGCACTTTCTATACTGAGATAGAAATCTTGTTATAGTCTTTTCGCTTTCTTTGATATATATGAATGTCCTAAGGCGTTTATTTCTCAACACTATTTTGTCATTTTTTATACATATTAATTAGACAGAGACAATTTTATTTTAATATTTGCTTATTATTGTGAGTTATAAGAAGGGTATTACAATTTTTAAGTGGTATCTCATGTCTTGTTATATTATTTTTGTTTTTGGACTCAATATTTGGTATGTTATAGAGGATCCAGTAAATCCTATGGTTTTTAAGTCCAAAAAGTATCTTAAAATTCCTGTCAGGAAGAAGATTGTTGTGATAAAAGGATTATATATTAGGTGAAAAGTAAACTCCATCAATGCATGATGCAAGTGCTTCAGTAGTTGGAAGAAATTCTGTGGATAGTGAAGCATTGACAAAGGATATGCATAAAAGAGGCTAGTTTGAAGTCAAGGCAAGTTCTAGTGTAGAACTCATTTTCCATTATAGGTTTGTTTCTTTGTTCATTATTTTGTGAGCAATTTTATTTCATTTGGTTTTTGTTTTGTTTTTATTCATGTTATATCCACTCTAAACATTGTTTCATAGATTGAATGGAAACATTAAGTAGAAAGATGGTTTGAATTTATTACAAGTGTATTATAATATATCTATTATTAATAAGGTTTTCATGAAATTATTAAATATGGAGTGAAACAAAATAGAAGAGAAAAAAGATAAGGGATATTTTAAGGACTCTATAAAAGGGATTCCTAAGATGGTTTTCATTAATTTTTGAACTCCCTGTCTTTCATAATTATGTGATTTATTTATTATAGCTTGATTTTGTTTGCACAATGAGTTGTGATTTTTTTTCATGACTAAGAGATTATTGATTACTAAGATGGTTGACACTAGTTTTTTCCCATATTTATTCACATACCTCGTTAAGTGGTTTATGAACTTTGTGAACTGTTGGAGCATAATGTAACTGATGTTAAGATTATTAATTGATATAATTTGGTGGCCCTATGAAATATGCTAAAGTAGTATCCTGATCCCATTTAGTGATTTAAATTAGTGCAAAAAAGAATGATCATGTAAACTAAATATTTCTAATGTATTGTGCCTTTAGTATGTAAAAGTTTTTTCTATTATGTATTTATTCATAGTTTGTGATTACTTTTAAATATTCCTTTTAATATTTTATATTTTAAATTTATGTAATTTTATCAATGCTCTATCTGGTTTTTGGCAGAAAAAAATGCTTTTGATAGGAGATGTCAATGATAGCGTTTTGTGTAAAAGTGGTATTAAATTAGATAGCTATAATAGCACTTTCTAAATAGTGCTATTAAAGTTTATTCATAAAACTCATGAAGTGGCAACGCCCTAACTATACTTCGATAGCACTTTTAGGAAATCGCTATTAAATACTTCACTATTAATAGCGCTTTAAAAGTGCTATTATATGTAGTTAACCTTTAATAGCGGGGGGTTTAATAGCGCTTAAAAGCGCTATTAAATGGCAAAAAAAAGCGCTATTAAATACCGTTTTTGGTGTAGTATATATAATTGGCGGAATAAAGAGTTACATGAGGAAAGGTTTGTGTGGCCTACAAATCCAGTGTCGGTAATAAGGCGGATTAAGGAAACAAAACTGTAATGGAACCGGAGCGTGTGTTGAGAATGATAAGGTGGATTCCTCCGGTGCATCATTATGTCAAGTTAAACACGAATGGCGCTTGTAAAGTGGGTAGTAATGTGGGATGCGACGACATGATTAGGGGAAGTCAAGGGGAATGATTAGTGGGTTTTGCTCGTTGTATTGGGGTTGCACTGTTTTGGAGGCGGAACTATGGGAGGTGTATGAAGGCATCAAATTAGCTTGGCAGATGGGATTCACAGAGGTTGAAATTAATGTAGACTCTGAAATGACGGTGAATGTGATTAAAACGGGGAAAATAAAACTGTCTTGTGGAGTTCCACTAGCAAATTAAATTAAAGCATGAATGCGAAGGAGTTGACAGATATATATTGTGCATGTTTTCCGTGAGGCGAATCGGTGTGCGGATGCGTTAGCTAATTTTGGGACAACACTGGATGTCTCAATCATTTTGTTTGATGACTACCCGTTAGAGATTAAGGAAATTTATGATGAGGATATTATGGGTTTTGCGATTCCTAGACTTATTCTAGTGTAATCTCGCTTTTTTCGGGCTAACGCCCTCTCTATTATAAAAAAAAACTCAATTGAGTGTTCACAATTTTTATCAGCTAACTCCACTTTTTTAGTTTGGGGTGTTTTGACTTTGACAAATTTACCCTTTGCCTTTAAGGAAATTTATTTGACCTTTTCTGGAGGTTTATCTACATATAAATCAAGCTCACGACACTTAAAAGATTTTATAACTGGTTTACATGATAATTTGTTCAAATTTATGTCCTCTTCAAAAGTTGTAATTTTGGGTCTAGGCACATTTTTGAGAATATTTTTCTCACGATCTTTAAAAGTGAAGCTATTGTCTAGGACCTGAATTTTCAGAAATTGGTGTTTGGAACCTTCAGAACATGGTTTCAATGTTTTCATCATCCTTAATTAATCTTGAACATCTCGTACTATTGAATTATATTTTCAACTTTAGTTGCAGTAATTTTTTGATCTCCTTCATAGTTTCTGACTAGAGAATTAATGATGCTTTTCACAATATATTGATTAGAAATTTTAAGAAATTCTTTGAAAGATAGAATTTTCAGTAATGCTTATGGATTTATTGTTAAATTTATTTTTCTTCTTATCCTAATTAAGGGGATAGTGCTTTCTTGTCTGTAGCAACTCCTTGTGCATTAACATGTATATAATGACCATTTTCAAACATGCACCAAATCTTCATCTTTAGACATGAAGAAACTATACAAACTGCTCTTACACCATGAAATTTGTTTAACATGTCCATTAAAAATTGTCAAAAAAAAACATGTCCATTAAAAAGAGGTGGTTTATTTAAAAATAATTGAGTACCATGATCTCGATTTTTAGTTACAAATTTTTAACTTTTATAATAAATAATGTTTAATAAAAGATCACTTGTGTCTAGGTGTTTGTTATTTGCTAATATTACAACGATTGAAAAGCTTGCAAATAGTTTCAAATGTTGTTCACTAGTTCAAAAGTCTTATAATCTGTTTGTTCCTTGTATTGACACAACTGTCATAATGTGACCATTGAGAGAACATTCTATATAGAGACCCAACATTGATGGTCTTCTGTCATATGGGCACTAGTGATCAATTCTTCATCTCAACACAAGTGGCCAGTTGCGTTGACTACAAATGACCAATGTTTATATGAGCAATTATGATTATATTTTCCTTAGGTGTATAGATAATCAACCTTGTTGTATTCAACACAAGTAATATTATTTCTAATGGCAAATGATCATATTAAAATTTGAGTTCTAGGAGGTTAAGCTTGTTAACTCTAGCCTTGATGATCAATTCTCTATCTAGGGGATAACTTTTAAACCTACAATTATCTACTCTTACTGTGTAAATCTAAGGTGATGATTAATAGTTTTGAGTACGAAAGAAATAAACTAAGCATTAGAAACAAATTATAAATTTAAAGGTATTACTTGTTGTCATACCCCAAAATTTTCCCATCTCATTTCTCCTTTCAAGCTCATACAAAAGCTCAAGACTCAAAGATACACTCTCCTAAACAATGGCTCCATGAATTAGGGTTTCAAATTCTCTAAAGAAAATCAGTGGTTCAAGGTCTCCAATGGATTTCATATGGCTCATGATGTTTCAAACTATCTTTATGGCAAAGTACAAGCTTCAATTCCAAGGATTGCCCAGTCAATTGCTTAGAAAGTCAACAGTCGACTAGTTTGACCTAAAAGTCAACTGTGGTCATAGTACAGTCAAAATTCCTGATTTTTTGTCAATATCGTCATTTTGAAGTATCATTCATCATTTGATCAAGGAATGATCATGATTCATCAAGAAAAGTTCAGAAATCAACAAAATCCAAAGTTTCTAAATTAGGGTTTTTGGGCTAAAAGTCAACTAAACTTTGAACAGCCATAACTTTCACATGGAACATCATAAATTTTCCATCCAAATCTCAATTTGAAGGAAATTGATTTCTATACAACTTTGTCTCTCACATGCCAAGTCTAAAAATGCTTCATTTGAGAGATATGGATCAAAACATTATAAGTCCTTTTTGAAAGTCAACCAAAAGCAGTTTTTTGTCAAAGCCAATATCATCAAGATAAAATCCACAAATGGAAACAATCTTCCAAATTAGCTTATAGAAGACATCATGAGGTTTCTAAAAAGTCCTAGAACTCTTCCATATCTTAAAAATTGAGGTAGATATGCTTTGTCAAAGTTGGACAATTTTGAGAGAAAAAAATGTGAAATAAAAGGCTCCAAAATGAATATTTTTGCAAAGGGACCCAATATTTCTTGGCCCAATCTTCACTGTCAAGTTATCCAAGGCCTCAAAATTCAATTGCCACGAAATTGTTTGATTTAGTTGATTTATTATGAATTTTTATTCATTTAAAAATGATTAAAATTAAGTAAATCACTAGAAAATTAAAGATATGGTTTAAGGGATCAATTTGAATCAAATCCAATCATCATTTACCCCCATATTCCATATAATTTTGTGCTCCCCAAGATTGAATAAAAAATATTGGAATTTGGCAAATCTAGAAAGATTGAAAATCATATTTTCAATCAAATTTTTCAAATTAGCAATCAAGGATTCAAGAAGATTCTTTCAAGTTTTATTGACCTAATTCATTCTCCTATATATAAGTAAGCATTGCAGACCTAAAGAACAAGTTTTGACAGCACCCATGAACCTTAGCCCGAGCTCCAAAGTTCAAGAAAAAACTCAAATCGGTTTTGAAAATTGGAGGCGTTTCAAAGGGTTTCAAGCATTGCAATACGTCTCTGAGGGTTCACTGAAGCTAACCAGATCCTCGTTCGTGATCAGCACCCCTTGAATCACCTCCTTCAAGCTCTAGTTTGTATCACTTTACATTTGTTCGATTAGGCTTTTTCATGCATCATTAGTGAATTTCATTCATATATTTGTGTTTAGTACCATGTTGTGATCAATTCTGGAGATTTATTGGTGTTTATATGCTGTTATGAACGATATACCATTATTTGGGTTTGTAGCTTCAATTGGGGATTTTCAGTACAAGTAAAATTTGGTCCGATTAAGGCCATGGTTGTGTTCGTGAGGTCTGGACGATTTCATCCATGGCCTCGCGAAAAATTTCTATCGCGTTTTGCTGTTATTCGTTATTCGCAGGGGCTATAGCAACGAAACGTCTGTAGGTAAAACCTATGGCAACGGATGAAGGTTGAAGATGATGTCATGGCAAGACATCATTGGGCAATTCAAATGGAACGCGCGCTTTTTCTTGTCCGAGTCTCCAGGGATCACGTGTGCGCGTCATAACAAGGGCCATGGTGCACCTTCTTGATCCAGCCATTAGATCCTGCCACTATCTCAATCCAACGCTCACAAAGCTGGCAGTCCATCATAGACCTCATTGGCTTGCCACACTGGATCGCAAGCTAAGTTTTCCAATTTTTTTTTTATTTCTATTTATTCAATAACTATTTCTTACATTGTTTGTTTGTTTATTTAATAAAACTTCTTTTAATTTTTTTTCTTTTTTTTATAAAATCATAATAATTTGTTTCTAAATAATATTTATTTGATTTAAATAATTAAAATACTTAATTTAATTTATTTGTTAATGATCGTACCTGATCAGAAGAATCGTCGTAGGCTGCTCGGACTGGATCTTCTAGGAAGGAGAAGGGGGGGGTGTACCTGCAAGGTACTCCAATGCCAAAGTAAGTTGACGAGCAAAGGAGCGCAAGTACTAGCTAAGAGTGAGTAAGAATTGAATACCTGACCCTCTAATTAAAGAGGGTATTTATAGCCCCCAGCGCTGGGCCATGATCTCGCTATTGGGTTGGACTCCCAAGCCCAACTAGGAGACTGCCAGGTTTCCTGAGCGGAAATATCGGAGGTGCGTGCATGCCCTCTGTCCTGGTTAACCGCTCCGAAGTTCCAGGGAGACGCGGTCTTTCAGGAGCCACGTGGAATCCGAGTTGTTCGGAGGGTTGAATATGAAGGAACCCTGCGCGGAGCAGAGTCCTCGGCAACGAAAGTGTTTGCGGGGTCGTCAGTGCCGAGCATGTCGGGTGCCATATGCTCCGGGGATATAGGGCAGCCGAGCATGTCTAAAGTGGGCATCCTAGGTGCGTAGGAGGGTCGTAGAAGGACGTGGGCCTCTGAGGTTTATTGGGCCGAAAATCATATTGGGCCTAACCTCGGCCCAGTCCAGAACAGGAGCCCCCCAAGTCGGAGTTTTCTGGTCAAGAAGCTGTGACTTTACTTTATGTGCGGCGTCCGGGGACCCTCGGGAGATGCTCGATGAGATATATTTCCTCGTCAACCAGACGTGCTCGGAGGAACAGCCGGTTGAGGGGCGAAACGTCGCGCGTGGGCGACACGCGCTGACGTGGCATAGGTAATAATGGCCTAGGGTCTAGGAGGCGGCCCTTGTCAGGAGAGGCGACGCTTCGCCTTCCGAGCCCTTTCCCTATAAAAAGGGGCGAATCCTTTCATTTGGAAGTTTCCCTCTCTCTGTTTACCTGCTCGGCATTAGACAGGCGTTCCTCGGAAGGTACTCTTCCAGATTGTTCAACACATCGTTCGTCTACCGAGAAGCTTATCCGGTCATCTTCATCATGTCTTCACGTAAGTCCGCTTCCCTCTTCGTTGCTTTATTCTTTTCCTTAGGGTTTGTGCGCGTTATTTTCGCGGTCGTCGTCGTAAATGTAGGCCGGGTCCAACGAGCGGTTGTTGTTTCCTCCTCGGGTTATCCAGGCGATGCCCGGGGGTTAGCGTGGGTCGGTGGTCCAGATGATGTGGCGTTGGACCGGCGTGCCTGTTCGGATACGATTTTTCGTTGTCGCGTCACGTCATTTTGCGAGTCCCCAGCTAACGGGCGTCTTTCCTCGACGAGGGTTTAGCCGAGGGCTCCGCAGCTCCTGCTCTACCCTTTCGCTTGCATTGCAGTGGAAGGGTGGATTTGATGAACTGTCGAATTCACTTTCTCCCTTCTGCGTGCAGGTGGATCTGATTCGAGCGCCAGCTCGGAGTCCAGCTCGGAATCCGAATCATGGAGTAGCGAGTCGGACGGCTCGACGGCCACTAGCTCCGATGTTGAGATCATCGAGGATCAAAATGCGCCCCCTCTGGTCGACAATGACCATGCTGGTTCTCCGGCTTCCGACGCCGAGGGAGGGGTGTCCCCAATGCCCTTGTTTAGTTACGAATGCACGGTTACGGCCGACTGGATAGCCGAGGAAGCCTTGACGGTCACTTCCCGATACACTGAGTCTCTAGACGGGGCCTTCACAGAAATCGAGGTTTTGAGAGAGGGCGAAGCGCCGAATTATCAAGTGACGTGCCCGTCTCAGGACGAGCGCATATGCTCTCGGTTCAACGGGGATGGCTTTGCGATGTATGAATATGTGTTCAAGGAGCTCGGCTTCCGAATGCCGTTCTCTGACTTTCAGAAATCGATGATGGCGTTTCTAAATTTGGCGCCGTCTCAATTGCATCCCAATGCTTTTGCTTTTATGCGAGCATTCGAGATCGTCTGTGATTATTTGGGTATTGGTGCCACGACCGCATTGTTCGGCCGGTGTTTTCGTGTCCAGAGGCAGGCGGCAGACGGGCGATATGGCTGGGTCTCGTTCAAAAATGCCGAGCGGAAGCTCTTCGGGATGTACACTGACTCTGTGAAAGGTTTCAAGGACCGATACTTTGTCGTTCGTCCGCTCAGCCCGACGGCTTACTACGATGTGTCGGATTCCGTGGTCCTTCGTGACGCCGACGGGGAGTTAGTGAGGGGTGAGGACAGGCAGGTAGCAAGGGAATTCTGTACGAGGTTCCCGTTTTTCTGGTGGAAAGGTCACTTCTCGTCTCCCCCCAAGCATTACGTTTGGGAAGATGGGGACCTGGACGAGCAGGATGCAGAGTCCTACTCGGTCCTATGCAAATACGTAGACAGCTTTACTATGTCCCGGTGGGTGACGAGGAACGGGAATCCCGTATTGGACGAGAATGGCGTGCCGGTCGTGGAGCAGCGGCCTATTAATACCAAGGCTTTGTTATCCTGTCGGACTCCCGAGGAGACTCGGGCGTTGTTAGGTCGTGCCTATTCACCCTGCTTTCCCTTTTTTGTCCAGTGTTTTTGCTAACTCATTTGTTTTCTTTTTTTTTTCTTTGTAGATGCCATGCCGGAGAAGGAAGACGCGGTCCTGAAGATGGCCCTGGATGCGAAGAGGAACCAGAAGAAGAAGAATCGGGGAACCGGTGCTGCAGAGAACTCGGCCTCGGCAGGTTCTCCTCGGATGAAGGAGGACGAGAGGGCTTCCAAGAGATCTCGTGCTACCGAGGGGGGACGTCATGAGCCGTCGAGCCTTGGTCCCGAGCGTGGCTTTGTATTGCCTCCTTGCTACAAGGATGGAGGTTACTTCGAGAAGTTTCCCCTGGTTACCTCTCCGGATGAAGCTCGTCGGATCGGTGAGATGGACCCTCTGTCCCTTCAGAAACAGCTGGCGTGTGACGGTGCTGCCGTGATGAGGGTTTTGGGGATGGCCCGAATGTTAGCTAACGGTGGCTCGGGCTCGTCCGAGGCGGCAAAGAAGACTGCCGAGGACAGGGTGAAGACCCTGGAGACTGATCGCAAGGAGTTGAAGAAAAAGATCGACGCGGTTCTCAAGCAGAAGGACGGGGAGATTGCGGCGGAGAAGAAAAAGCTTGCCGACCTTCAGCTTGAGTGGGCTCCCTCGGCTGACGAGTCGCCGGATGTGGCTGCTCTGCAGACTAGGGCTGAATTCGTGGAGAAGATAGATGGCCTGAAGATAAGCTTGGCCGACATGGCTGAAGTCGGTTTCGAGCGTGCTGTTCGTCAACTGAGGCTTCTAAACCCTGGTTTGAAGGAGGATAATATCGGGCTTTCCTCGAAGATTGTGGACGGCGCGTTGGTGCCCGAGTCTCCAGGGAGTGAAGAGTAGACAGTGGTCCTGGGCCTGCGTGCCCTTCTTCTTCGGCCTGCGTGCCATCTTATCTTTTGTTGGGTGATGCCCAGACTATTTTTGGGGCCTGCGTGCCCGGCATATGATTGTAACCTTTGGACATCGTTGGCCAATTTGGTCGGCAGTTTTAATGCTTTATAACCTTGCCTGTTTATATTTGTTTATTTGCACTTCCACAGTATTATCGTTGTATGCTCGTATTTTGATAACTTTTCTGTTGGTTATGCCGAGGAATTACTTCAACACTTAGGATATTTTTTGATTGTTATTGGATACGCTCGGGTATCCCGGGGACTTACCCCGATACTTGAGACATTTTGGGCAACTATGGACTATGCTCGGCCTAGAGTGATTGCCCGGGCGTGTTGAGTACGGCCCGGGTGCGCAGAGCAGGTGAGCGCTGTTAGCGAGTACGAGTCCATGATCATGGCCAAGTCCTCGCGGCGTGAACGGTCCCATCGCGAGCTGGGGTTCTGCCATGCAGGTACTTCCACGGAAGGTCTAGGTGTAGAGTCTTCCGTGTGGTCGGTTCTCCCATTTTGTGGTAGTATCCGACCTTTGCTGTCGTGAGTTCTCGCGTTCGTACCTACGACGCGGATCCATACCCGGTTAGCACCCGTGTTGGATACAGGCGTCCGAGGGTGTTAGGTCGGGTCTAACTGTAGTAACGTCTGAGTTTTTCAGCGTTCCAGGGCCGAGCAAGTTTTACTCCGAGGAGATCCTCGAGGTAGTAGGCGCCGTTCTCTGTTTTATCGTAAACTCGGTACGGGCCTTCCCAGTTTGGGGCTAGTTTGCCGTCGCGCGAATCCTTCATATTTCTGCGGAGCACTAGGGCGCCGACTTCGAATTCGCGCTTGATAACTTTGGTGTTGTAGCGGAGTGCTATTTGTTGTTTTAATTTTGCTTCTCGGAGGGAAGATCCTGTGCGGATCTCCTCGACCATGTCTAGCTCCTCTCTCATAGCCTCGTCGTTGAGCTCCTCTTCGAGGGGTGACTCGGTGCGCCGAGAAGGTTCTCGGATTTCCACGGGGATCACGGCTTCGGTACCGTAGGTTAGCCTAAACGGAGTTTCGCCCGTGCTCGAGTGGGGGGTTGTCCTATACGCCCAAAGTACACTATGCAGTTCTTCGACCCAAGCTTTTTTGGCTTCGCCGAGTCTTCTCTTTAATCCTCGGAGGATGACTCGGTTGGCTGCCTCGGCCTGCCCGTTCGTCTGAGGGTGCTCGACTGAGGTGAAGTGTTGCTTCGTGCAGAGCTTGGTCACAAACTCTTGGAATTTTTTGTCAGTGAACTGGGTGCCATTGTCGGTGATTATGGCCTGAGGAACCCCGAACTGGGCGAGTATGTTTCGTTTGTAGAAACGGAGCACGTTTTGAGACGTGATCTTGGCAAGCGGCTCGGCTTCTATCCATTTCGTGAAGTAATCGACGGCTACCACGAGGTACTTATTCTAGTATGATCCGAACGGGAAAGGGCCGAGGAGGTCCATTCCCCAGGTGGAGAAGGGCCAAGGAGAGGAGAGGGATTTAAGCTCGTTAGGGGGAGCCAGGTGCATGTCGGCATGCCGCTGACATCTGTCGCATTTCTGAACATGCTCTTTGGCGTCCTGCTGCATAGTCGGCCAATAATAGCCGGCTCTGAGGGCTTTCCTCGCCAGCGACCGGCCGCCGAGATGCTGGCCGTTGATCCCTTCGTGAAGCTCTTGCAGTACTTCTAGTGCCTGCGAGCCGTCGATGCATTTAAGGAGGGGAACGGAGAAGCCCCGTCGATAGAGTTTATTTTCGATGATGGTGTACGAGCAGGCTCTCCTCTTAATGGCTGAGGCTTCCTTCGGGTCGTCGGGGAGCTCGCCGTTCGTGAGGTATTTGTACACCGGGGTCATCCAACAATGGTCGTCTCCGATGGCAAACACTTGCATGGCTTGCGTGTTTTTGCCTACGCTTGGATCGGACAAGATTTCTTGTATCACCGACTTGTTCCCTCCCTTCTTTCTCGTGCTCGCAAGCTTGGATAAGAGGTCGGCCCGCGAGTTGTGTTCCCGAGGGATGTTTGCGACGTCTGCCTTTGTGAATCCTTTCATTTTTTCTTTGACGAGCGATAGATATTCGGCTAGTGTGTCGTTTTTGGCCTGGTAATCGCCGCTAACTTGGGACGCGACCAGTTGAGAGTCGGTATAAATCATGACTTCCCGAGCGCCCACGTCCTCGGCGAGGCGTAGGCCCGCTATGAGGGCTTCGTACTCGGCCTGATTGTTCGATGTGGTGAAGGATAGGACTAAGGATACTTCGATGACGAGCCCCTCGTTGTTCTCCAAGATGATACCGGCTCCGCTCCCGCGTGGCTTGAGGCGCCATCAACATAGATGGTCCACTTATTCCCGGTGGGTGTGGGGGAGTTGGAGATCGTCGTCATTTCGGCCACAAAGTCGGCGAGTGCTTGGGCTTTTAACGCTTTCCTGCCCTCGTATTGTATGTCGAACTCGGACAGTTCGAGGGACCATCTCAGCATTCTCCCGGCCATGTCTGGTCGGCTGAGTAGTTGCTTGATCGGTTGGTCTGTCCGGACGATGATAGTGTGGGCGAGGAAGTAGTACCTCAGTCTTCTGGCGGCCGTTATTAGAGCCAGCGCGATTTTTTCTATCTGTTGATAGCGGACCTCGGGCCCTTGTAGGGCTTTGCTAGTGAAGTACACTGGCTTCTGCCCGTCTTCCGTTTCTCGGATCAGGGCCGCGCTGGCCGCCTCGCCTGAAACGGCCAAGTAGAGATAGAGAACCTCGTTGCTGTCTGGTCGGGATAGCACCGGGGGTTTGGAGAGCACTTGTTTGAGGTGGGATAATGCTTGTTCGCATTCCTCGGACCACTCGAAAGCCGCTTCCTTCCGAAGAAGCTTAAAGAATGGAAGTGCATGCTGGGCGGACTTCGCGACGAAGCGGGATAATGCCGTAAGCATTCCGTTTAGTACTTGGATGGATTTTTTATTGGTGGGGGTAGGGAGGTCTGAGAATGCTCGGCACTTATCAGGGTTGGCTTCTATTCCTCGTTCTGTTAAGTAGAAGCCGAGGAATTTGCCTGCCCGTACTCCGAAGGTACACTTCTCCGGATTGAAGCGCATCCTGCAGGACCTGGCCTGCTTGAAGACCCGCTCGAGATGTAGCGTGTGGTCGGAGTCTTCTCGAGATTTGACGATCATGTCGTCCATATACACTTCGAGCGTGTCGCCGATTTCTCCTCGGAAGACCTTGTTCATCATCCGCTGGTAAGTTGCCCCGGCGTTTTTGAGTCCGAAGGGCATTACGTTGTAGTAGTAATTGCCCGATTCGGTCATGAAAGCCGTGCATTGCTTGTCGCATTTCGCCATGGGAATCTGGTTGTAACCAGAATAAGCGTCCATGAAGGACAACAGTTTATAGCCGGCCGAGTTGTCGACCAGTCTATCAATATTAGGTAAAGGGTAGGCGTCTTTTGGACATGCCCGGTTAACATCAGTATAATCAACACACATTCTCCATTTTCCATTAGATTTTTTAACAAGTACAACGTTTGAGAGCCAAGTTGAATACTTGGCCTCGGAAATAAAATTTGCCTCTAGGAGGTCTTTTACAGCTTTCTCGGCAGCCTCCGCTTTCTCGGGAGACTGCCGACGCCTACGTTGTACTACGGCCTTGGCGGTTGGATTGATGGAGAGGTGGTGGCAGGCGACCTCAGGATCGAGTCCGGGCATCTCTGCGGCGCTCCAGGCGAACAGGTCGGCATTGGCTCGAAGGCAGGCTACGAGTTGCTTCCTCGGCAGGTCAGGGATGCCTTTGCCGATCTTCACTGCTCTGTCGGCGTTGTCTCCCAGGGGGATCAGCTCGAAATCTCCGTCGGGGACAGGCCGGACGGGATGAGGGGCCTTTGATTGTGTCTCTTCCCCGGTCTTCAGTTCTTCTTGTGTGAACCTTGCATCGAGGTCGACTGAGCTGACGTTGGCCGTTGGAACCTGATCTTCCCGAGGATGTTTGTCTTCGGCTCTTGGTTTTTTGTTGGAGCTGGTCGGAGGGGCGATCAGCTCTAGTCCTTTGACGGAGGCATCGAAGATCCTCCTCGCAGCTTCAATGTCGGCGTTGATGGTGGCCACTTTCCTTGTCCTCGTGTAGAACTTCATCTTCAGATGGACCATGGAGGGCACGGCGGTTAGCTCGGCCAGTGTTGGGCGTCCGATGATGCAGTTGTACAAAGTTTTGCAGTTGATCACCAAAAACCTGGTTTTGACTTGTCTGGACGCTTCCCCTTCCCCGAAGGTGACAATCAGCTCGACGTAGCCCCATGGTTTGGTGGTGGCTCCGTTAAAACCCTGGAGGTCGGAACCCACATAGGGAGTGAGGTGCGAGTCGTTCAGCTGAAGTGTTCGGAAAAGGTGAGAGTACATGATGTCGACCGAACTACCTTCATCCACCAGGACTCGTCGAACATCGAAGTTCGCCATTCTGGCTCGGACGAGGAGGGGTATGGTGGCGTTTGGAGCTCCGCCGGGCAGTTCCTCGAGGTAGAAAGTGATTGGCTCTGACTTTCCTTGGAATTTCCGCAGAGTAGGGCCGAGATCGGCATTGGCGCTGAGTAGCTCGTCGAACTTTCTCTTGACTGAACTGACGGTGAGAGAGCCGGGGTCGCCGCCGTTAGAGATGACCATTGCGGTGGGGAAATGTTCCCAGGTGCTGAGGGCGGTCGTCACGCCGACTGAAGGGATGAAGTCTTCCGGTCGGGTTACGGACAGTGCGACTTGAAGCGGTCTGCTGTCTGGTGAGTTCCCCTCGTCAGAGTTTCGAGGGATGTCTCTTTTGGAGGGTTCTCCCTTCTTGGTGTATTTTGCCAGGTGGCCCTCTTTGATCAGGGTCTCTATGGCATCTTTGAGATGTATGCATTCGTCGGTCATGTGCCCGTGACTCTTGTGGTACTTGCAGTACTTGGACTTGTCCGTCCCCGGTCTTGTAGGATTTGACTTCGGGGGCCTGATGTTGGATTTCTTGAACTCGGCGTTCTGGCAGTCGGCCAGGATTTTCTCCCGGGAGGTGTTCAAAGGAGTGTAGTCGTTGAAACGCCCTGCCGGTCCTCGCCGTTCTTTGACATCTCGGGACCTGTCGTCCCTTCTTTTGTCTTGTCCTCGGCGTGACCCTGGATTCTCGAGGTTTGAGCTGCGAGCGGCATCACTGCCCCTCGAGGCTTTGATCGCGGCTGCCTCGCCTTCCTCAAAGTCGATGAATGCCTTTGCTTTGCGGAGGAGGGCATTCATCGAGTGCACCTTCTCAATTTTAATGGCCTTCTTGAAGTCACTGCCGGGGAGAAGTCCTCGCTCCAAGATGTACCTCTTCATGTAGTCGGCCGTCTGCACTTGGACGGCCTCCTTGTTGAATCTTTCAAGGTAATCCCGAAGAGGTTCGTTGGGTCCTTGTACCACGGCCTCGAGATTGGCTTCCGATTTCGGTTGTCGTCGGGAGGCTGTGAAGTGGCTCAAGAAGAGTTCTTTGAGCTCGGTCCAGGAATGGATGGAGTTCGGAGGGAGGTTCCTGTACCAATTCATCGCTCCCTTCCTGAGGGTGGTCGGGAAAATGCGGCACTTGATCGAGCCTCTGACGACGTGATAGTCCATGACCGCTTCGATGCTCCGAATATGGTCGTCGGGGTCAGTGGTCCCGTCGTATTGGTCCAATACTGGCGGTTTTTTCATCCCTCGAGGGAGGTGGGCTCTCCGGATATTGGCGGACAAGGGGCTGCGGAAGTCCTCCTCGTCGCTTGGTCCTGGTGAATGGTAGTGCCTGTTTCGTCGGGAATCCTCTTGGTCGTCACCCAACGTAGCTTTGGAGGGGCCCCGGCGGCCCTGTTCGGGGGAGGGGCTTCTTTGTTCAGCGGCTTCAGGTTTCTGGTTCTTCCTGTTCTTTCTGGGTGGAGAACGGGAACGGGTCCTCCGGCGGCGATGTCTTCTCAGGGGAGACCTTGAAGAGGATGGAGAACGCCGACGGTATCTTCTCGGCGGTGAGCGCGAGGAGGAATAGGAGCGTGACTTGTAGTGCTTTCGTGGAGAGGGGCGACGTCGTCGCTGTCTTTCCAGTTCGTGAATTCGGTCGTCCTGAATTCTGAGGAGGCTGTTCGTCAATTGTATTTCTTTGAGCAAGCGGACGGTGATGGGGTCAGCGTCCTCGGGAATGTTGAGTGGTTCCTCTTCCTCTCCATGACGGGCTCTCCGCCTCTCGGAGGTGTGGGTGAATGAGGAAGCATGTTGCCCATCTCGGAGGTCGGTCTCATTCACATTCTGGGCATGTTCCGGCCCGTTGGTCGTTCGGGTCTGCTCGCCGTTCTGAACGTGCCCTTCGGGAGGAACATGGTCGATATTCTGGACCTGTTGTAGGACTTGCAACAGCTGAGTGTCCTGGGTTTCATGCCCGAACCTTTGTCGCCGACGATCCCCCCGACGATGATTAGCTAGCTCGCGGGAGGATTCCTCGATCAGCTCGTGAAGGAGGAAAGGGTCAGCGTTTGGGATGTTGTTGTTGTTGTCAGCCATGACGATTAGAGATGATTAGCTTTGATCTTTGTTTGTTAAAGATGGGGAAGCAAGTTTCCCACAGACGGAGCCACTGATCGTACCTGATCAGAAGAATCGTCGTAGGCTGCTCGGACTGGATCTTCTAGGAAGGAGAAGGGGGGGTGTACCTGCAAGGTACTCCAATGCCAAAGTAAGTTGACGAGCAAAGGAGCGCAAGTACTAGCTAAGAGTGAGTAAGAATTGAATACCTGACCCTCTAATTAAAGAGGGTATTTATAGCCCCCAGCGCTGGGCCATGATCTCGCTATTGGGTTGGACTCCCAAGCCTAACTAGGAGACTGCCAGGTTTCCTGAGCGGAAATATCGGAGGTGCGTGCATGCCCTCTGTCCTGGTTAACCGCTCCGAAGTTCCAGGGAGACGCGGTCTTTCAGGAGCCACGTGGAATCCGAGTTGTTCGGAGGGTTGAATATGAAGGAACCCTGCGCGGAGCAGAGTCCTCGGCAACGAAAGTGTTTGCGGGGTCGTCAGTGCCGAGCATGTCGGGTGCCATATGCTCCGAGGATATAGGGCAGCCGAGCATGTCTAAGGTGGGCATCCTAGGTGCGTAGGAGGGTCGTAGAAGGACGTGGGCCTCTGAGGTTTATTGGGCCGAAAATCATATTGGGCCTAACCTCGGCCCAGTCCAGAACAGTTAATAATAATCTTTATTTAATCTAAATAATTAAATAATTAATTTAATTTAGTTATTTAAATATTTAATTAGGTTAATATTTTTATTGATTAATTAAATTAATTATTAGGGTTAGATAATTTAATCGAAAACATACTTTTGCCGATTTAATTAATTAGGGTGAAAGCCACTGATTAATTAACCAAGTTTTCTTAACCATGGTTAACTTGTGCCCTAATCAGGTTTGCAAGGTTTGTCATCAGATCACTCATGCACTAAAATTTCTCTTCTTTGTGCAGACTTTCAGGGTTAGCCACTATCCTTCAGCCACGCGCCGTCCCAGGTCGAAAATCTAAGTCTCTGAGTTTTTATTTAGTTTAATATTATTTTATTTTTTATTTGGCCTTTTGAATTAAAATAGGGTTGGCTTCAATCGCCACTGAATTGGTAATGCACTCACCCGATTATTTTTCCTTTGCCAATTTTCAGGGTTAACCAACCGATTAAAGCTCGAAACTTGTGGTAACCCTAAACTTATTCTTATCATTAATTGTGGTTAACCTATTAATTTTCTGGTTTATCTTATATATTACTTTTTTCCCCTCCCCATGATGATATATTTTGTAACTGCTCCTGGTTTGTATTGTTTGGCCTTGAAGGCACTTAAACTGTGATGCTATTACATTATTATTGATTATTACTGCGTGGTTAGTAATCTTAGGGAGTGCAAGCCTTGAAATAATTAAGGTCATTAATTAAAAGATAATTATCTGAATTGAATCACGTGATTGTGCACCCACACACCTTTTATGATAACCCCTCTTGTTGCCTGTAGCCTGTTGCCTTGTATTTGCTGCCTTGTTTATTACAGAATAGTCAAGTCTCTCGGATACGAGGATGCCTCAGCAAATGTTGCCCTCAGTTCATTCTCATCACAAAAGATCATAAGTCCCTTCGATGTTGCCTTCGGTTATATGATCTCGTCCCTCGAGGTTGCCTATGATATGATGTGATAGTCCCTTTCGATTGCTGAGGCGTCCTTTTTGGTTGCCTAAAAAGACTATTCTATCCTTCCCTTAGACTACCTGCCCTCTTTATGGCAGGGACAGTCTTATGGCGAACAATAACTTCGATGACCCTTCAACCTCCAAATAAAAGGACTTCCTACCCTCCTATGGTATGGATAGCCCTGAAAGGCTAAAAGAACCTTTTTAATAGGGGTAATTACCTCCTAATTGCTTGCTATGGTTTAAATCTTTTTCTTACCCTTTATCAAAAACCTTCAAAAAGGCTACGCTTATTTTACAAGCTAAAGTCCTTATTCAAATCTTTTTCTTTATTCACTGCAAACATTTTTAAACGTTCCAAAGTGAGCTAAGCAATTAAGAGCCCGTGGAAAACCATGGATGCAAAGGGTGCCTTACACCTTCCCTTTGTATAAATTACCCCCCGAACTCAAAATTTCTTTTAAAGGTTTTTTTCTGTTCTTTTAGCCTTTCTTTAAAATTGGATAAAAAAAAAGTCGGTGGCGACTCTTGCTTACCGTGACATTTCTTTAAAGTCAGTTCACCGTATTACAGAACTGGCGACTCTGCTGGGGATTTTTCGAATAAAAGGGGGGTTACCTTAAAAGTTTAGGATCACTTAAATGTTTTCTATTGTTTGCTTTGCTTGCTTTATTTTTTAGGGCTGTTTTGGGAAATAAATGAAGGATGAATCCTGTACCCGGATTCAAGTACACTTAAGATAGGAGTGGCATAGTCATGGCGACCTCTTTCACATATGTGGGAGATGAGTCAATATGAAGTTCACATTTGAGTTAGGACTCCATAGCTATATGCACACCTTCCTCGAATGAGGGAGGTCTATGTATGTACCTGTGGGTGCGCCGGAGCTCAAGGACCTTTAGTTACCTTTAACCTATCTTGGCCTTTAGGAACGTAGTGGGGGGACTACTCCTGACAAATGTTGAGAGCCTAGTCGCCACCCGATACTACAATTCAGATAGGTTCTCTCTTAAACTATCATTGCATGGTGCGAATGCATCATGTCCGAGGGTGCTTTAGAAGGGCTGACAATTCTGAGTAACTGGTAGAACCCTGTTACTAAATTCAATCTTATCCATAGAAGTACCTTTGGGAAAGACACTTGATCATACTCCATGCAAGCCTTAAGCCAAAAATTGTGTGATTTGTGTGGATTTGTTTTTCTATGATGCATCATGCATTCATGACATGACTAACCCATTTCAAGGAGGTAAATGGTTTTTAACCATATTTTGTTTTGTAGGTCACCTGAATATGGAAATCCTAGTCCGTAAACCTTTCTTTCTCAATTTCAAGAAAGTACCTACTGCATTAAAGATTCTATGTGATGGTATTTCTGGTTCTCTCGTTCTCACCGAGTCTCTCAACAAACTGATAAGTTTGGTACGAACCAAAGTGGATGAAGCTCTCCTCAATTCTATGATGCAATTTTATGATCCTTTCCTCTGTTGTTTTACTTATAGAGATTTCCAAATGGTACCAACATTGGAAGAATTTTCTCACATAATGGACATTCCCATACCTGATCAAATTCCTTACACGGGCGAGGAAGGAGGTCCTAAGTTGGAAGACATTGCTGCTGCTTTACACTTACCAAGGGCGGAAATTAATAAGGTCTGGGTTAATAGAAGAGACTATTCAGGGATACCTGTTGATTTCTTATACGAGAAGGCCAAGATTTTTGCTAAAGCTTTAAGCATGGATGCTTTGGAAAGTGTTCTAACGTTGCTGATATATGGACAAGTTTTGTTTCACCGTTGCGACAAAGTTGTTGATAGGGCTGCTATTAAGATTTTCCTTAGCAAGAATCCTGTTCCCACTCTACTTGGTGATTTATTGCATTCCATCAATGCTAGAGTATCAAAAAGACAAGGTTGTGTTCTTGGATGTATTCCTCTTCTGCACAAGTGGTTTATTTCGCACTTGCCTCGATCAGTGATAAGGAATGAAGAAGGTTTGACTTGGATTCAGAGAATTATGAAGCTTTCTTATGATGACATCATCTGGCATCAAAAAGAGTTCGAGGGAATTCAGTTATTTGATCGTTACGGAGAATTCCCTAATGTGCCTCTTCTTGGTACCCGAGGGGGAATCACTTACAATCCTATCCTTGCTCGACATCAGTTTGGTTTTGCTTTGAAAGATAGGCCACGCTCCATATATCTTAGTGCGGAAAATTTCGACTATGATTCCGATACAATCGGAAAAAAGGGTCGTTTCATTAAAGCTTGGTACGAGGTAAAAAAAGTGGGTATAAGAGATTTGGGATTACGAAACTATATTCCTTCGGACCTTTATTTTAGATGGATCTATGACCGAGCCGTTGAGTTTTGAATACCATATCCGTCCGACACACCTATAGTTCCAAGGATTACTCCTCCATTCATTCCTGTGGAAGTGGAACCTGATGTACCCGCTCCGGATAAAGACCTTGCTGCCACTGTTGCTTGCTTGAGGCAAGAAAAAGCTGATCTTGAAAAGCGCTTATGTGAGGTTGAGGCCAAAAAAGCAGTGTTAGTGGCTGATGCTAAAGAGCGAGACGGTATGCTTGACTATTTCTCCTGTAAATGGAAGATCGAAGATTTTATCTCCCTAGATCAAATACATTCATGGGAACAAGAGATTGATAGACTTGTTCAAGAAAGGAACGAAATGATCAAAGCTCATAAGGAAGAGATCAGGAGTTTGAAAAGGAAGCGTCGACTCGAAGATTGATTTCTATTTACTTTTGTTTTGTTTATTATTGTTTTCAGTACTTTTGATGTAACTATAAAACTTATAATATACTGGTTTTCAATTAAGTTACTAATTTGTTTTGCTTCTATTTTTCTTTAAAATGAGTTAAAAATCCTTTAACTCCTTGAAAACATTGCACGCATAAACATATCATTCATAACATAGCATCACAGGTTTTCGTAAGCAGATATCTCATCTTTCCGCTATTTATTTCAGTAAGGAAATGGATCTCGAATAATCTGTCAAGAATCTCGAGGCTCAAAGTGTTGAGTTCCAAGCTTTAATCCTGAATTTTTCCAAGGGGAAAGACGAGCTGAAATCCCTTCTGACTAAGAAGAAGAAGAAGGCTAAGAAACCAGTGGGTGTTCTCAACCTGGGAAGAAGATTTAAAGGCCCTCTCAAAAAGGCTGAAGAAGCTGAAATTCCCAAAGACGATGAAGAAGACGATGATGCTAGTGTCAAGACCAACGCCGGAAGCAATGTAGGCTCTGCTAATCAAGATGACAATGAGGAAGACTATTTCCATGAAGAAGACTATCCTGATGAGAAGTACAGGCTACTAGAGGGACGGTTGAGAAATATGGAAATTTAGAAGGTACCTGGGCTGGATTTTGAGGACCTGGGGCTCATTCCTGGAGTCATCATTCCTCCAAAGTTCAAGACTCCAACCTTTGCTAAATATGATGGAGTATCTTGCCCCAAGATGCATCTGCGATCGTATGTGAGGAAGATCCAACCTCATACTGAAGACAAGATATTGTGGATTCCTTTCTTCCAAGAGAGTCTGTCTGGGACTCAACTGGAATGGTACTATCAGCTGGAGAGTGCCAGCATTCGCACCTGGGAGGACATGGCTGCTGCCTTTTACAAGCAATATCAATACAATGCTGACCTTGCACCAACTCGCATGCAATTACAAAGCATGTCAATGGGGCCTAAGGAAAGTTTCAAGGAGTATGCTCAAAAGTGGAGGGATCTAGCTGGAAGAGTTCAACCTTCCTTGGCTGATAGAGAATTGGTGGACATGTTCATGGGTACGCTAACTGGGCCGTTCGATAGTCACCTGCTGGGTAGTTTTTCATCTGGTTTTACTGACCTCATATTGACCGGAGAACATGTTGAGAGTGGTATTCGAAGTGGGAAGATTCAAGTAGGCTCCACCTCTGGTACTGCAAAGAAGCCATACCATGGAAGAAATGAGTCTAATGCTGTTCATAGTCAGAGGGGCCACAATAAGAATGATCAGAATCAGTCTGTTGGGGCCGTTCTAATCTCTGCACCAACATCTCAGCAAACCCCCAGACAAGGGTATCAGCGTAGGTCAGACGCACCTAGAAGGCAATTCACTAAGATCAACGTGCCTTTATCTCAAGCTCTGCAACATCTGTTAAAGGCCAAATTGATCACTATAAGAGATCCTACGAAGAATGTCACTCCTACATCTCCAAACTATGATCCTAGTTCAAAATGTGTGTACCACTCCAATAGTCCTGGACACCATGCCGATAACTGCTGGGCACTGAAAAATAAGATTCAAGACATGATAGATGCTGGTGAAATCGAGTTTGATCCTCCAGAAACTCCGAATGTTATTACTGCCCCTATGCCAAAACATGACAAAACTGTTAATGCTATCATGGACACGGTCCATGTCTATGATGTGAGAGATCTGTCAACTCCTCTTCCGGATATCAAGAGAAAGCTTCTGCAAGCCGCTTTATTTCCGGGGTGCGACCCAGGTTGTTATTATTGTGCATCCCAACCCAATGGTTGTGAGAACCTGAAAAGAGGAATTCAAGGATGGATGGATCGTCGCACTATCAGGTTTGAAAAGATTCCTTCTATAGAGAATTTGTGTGAAGGTTTCTCTCGTGGCTTGAAGATTGAAGACGTGTCGGTAATTTCCAAAGCTCCACTGAAGATCCCAACCAAGGCTCCATTCAAGATTTCTGCTGAACCCCGTGTGGCTCCTGTGATCATCACTAAGCCTGGTCCAATTCCATATCCTTCTGATAAGGCTATCCCTTGGAACTATGGTGCCGAGGTCTATATTCAGGGGGTTAAACAAGAGCTTGTATCTGACAAGGTTACTGAAGACGCTAATCTTGATGTGGGTAACATTGCCGGAACTAGTAAAGTGACAAGAAGCGGAAGAGTGTTTTCTCCAAAAATCTCTCTAAACACTGCTGCACCTGCTGGTACCCCTATTCCTAATCAAAACGCTGATACCCGAGGTAAAGGACCGTTGCATGGACCCATCCAGACACCAGTTGAGACTATTACTGAAAATCCATCTCTTGAAGAAGCCAATGAGTTCTTAAAGATCATCTGCAAGAGTGATTATGACATTGTTGAACAGATGGGGCATAATCCTTCCAAGATCTCTATGCTGTCACTCCTAAGTTGTTCAAAGACTCACGCTAAAGCTATGATGAAGTTTCTAGAGGCTGCCCATGTGCCACAAGAGATTTTTGTCACCCAACTCGAGAATTGTATTGCAAATCTGATGACAGACAATTACCTTGGGGTTTCTGATGCTGATCTGAGTCCCAGTGGAAAGAACCATAATAAGGCGCTGCACATCTCCATTGAATGTGGGGGCACCACCCTGGCCCACGTATTAGTTGACAATGGTTCATCTCTGAATGTGCTACCCAAGATGGTATTGGATAAACTCAACCCTGAAGGAATCGTGCTGAAACCCACTGATGTGATAGTGAAAGCTTTCGACGGTTCAATGAGTACGACATATGGTGAAGTGGAGCTCCCAATCAGAGTAAGTTCTCAGACTTTCAACATTGTGTTCTATGTGATAGACATTCATCCCGCTTATTCCTGTCTACTTGGACACCCTTGGATACATGGGGAAAATGTTGTGACTTTGACTCTGCATCAAAAACTGAAATTCCCAGCGAAAGGCAAGATTGTTACTGTGTATGGTGAAGAAGAATACGTGGTAAGATTTATAGATGAGACCAAGTATGTTGAGTTTACTGGAGAAGCCTTCGAATCTCCCCGCTAGGCATTTGAATTGGTCCCTCAAGTGGCTCCTGAGGCTAAGCCGGCTTACACTCCTCCTAAAGTCACCAGAGTTCCTCCTACAATGGCTTCTCTGAAAGACGCTAGGGCTGTGGTTGAAGAAGGTGGTTGTACTATCTGGGGAAACTCCCTGATATTCCTTACAAATCCAACAAATGGGGTTTAGGCTGCACTACTAAAGATCAGAATGGAGAACAACACTCTCGCCCAGAAGGTTTGAAGTATCGTTTCATCAGCAAAGGGGTCAACGTCATAGGAGAAGATGAAGATGATTGCAACCTGGACAAGTGGATCTTTCCTACACCTGACAAAGGGCTGGACAACTGGAAGACTGAAGACATTGTCTCTATCTCCTACAGTCAGGAGTAATTGTCATTTCTAGTTTTGTTGTGCTTTTATGTTTCCCAGTTTTATTTTCTATACTTCAATAAACAATAAACTTTAAATCCGTGTGTCTTGCCCGGGGCACAACGGTCCATTTGTTAGGGCTTGTCATTTCATAAGCATATTTTCATTCAATAAAAGCATTGGACGTTTCTTATTCAAATTGTGTGTTCGCTTTTATTTTTATTTACTCTTCTATAGCTATGAGTTCTTACACACACCCACATAATGCACTGCAGATCCATATCCACTCTGGATCCCATTGATAACGACTCTGCTATTGCTAAATATGACTTTGAAAGCCCGATCTACCAAGCTGAGGATGAAGGTGAGGAAGATTGCGAAGTGCCTAGAGAACTTGCTAGATTGTTAGAGCAAGAAATATAGGTACTGACAAAGAAAAGGAAGAAATCAAGATAGGGGCTGAGCTAGAGGATGGTTTCAAACAGAGATTCATCCAGATGCTACGAGACAATGTTGAGATATTCACTTAGTATTACGAAGACATGCTTGGGCTCGAAAATGATATTGTGGTTCACCGTCTACCCATCAAAGAAAACAGTCCTCCGGTTAAGCAGAAGTTACGAAGAAGTAGACCTGACATGGCTCAGAAAATCAAAGAAGAGGTTGAGAAACAGTTCAATGCTGGTTTTCTAAAGGTTGTGAACTATCCACCATGGATCGCTAATATAGTCCCGATACCTAAGAAAGACGGAAAGGTCAGAATGTGTGTAGACTATAGAGATTTGAATCGAGCAAGTCCCAAAGATGATTTCCCGCTACCACATATTGATATCCTGGTTGATAGTACTGCACAGTGCAAAGTGTTCTCCTTCATGGATGGTTTCTCAGGATATAACCAGATTAAGATGGAACCCGAAGATATGGAAAAAATAACTTTCACTACTCCTTGGGGAACCTTCTGTTACAAAGTCATGCCGTTTGGGTTGAAAAACGCAGGGGCAACGTATCAGCGTGCAATGGTAGCTCTGTTCCATGATATGATTCACAAAGAGATAGAGGTCTATGTTGATGATATGATTGCAAAGTCCAACACTGAAGAAGAACATCTGGTCCACCTGCAGAAATTGTTTGATAGGTTGAAGAAATACAAGTTGAGACTGAATCCAAACAAGTGTATTTTTGGGGTAAGGTCTGGTAAGCTACTAGGGTTCATTGTTAGCAGCAATAGTATTGAGGTCGACCATGCGAAAGTAAAAGCCATACAAGAAATGCTGGTTCCACGGAATGAGAAAGAAGTCAGAGGATTCTTGGGACGTTTGAATTGCATTGCCAGGTTTATTTCCCATCTGACCGCTACTTGTGAGCCGATCTTCAAGTTACTGAGGAAAGATCAAGCAGTGAAATGGAATGACCAATGCCAAGAAGCTTTTGACAAGATCAAGAAGTATCTTCAACAACCTCCGATTATGATACCACCTGTTGAAGGAAGACCTCTAATTATGTACTTAACAGTGTTGGAGAACTCAATGGGGTGTGTACTGGGGCAACATGACGAGTCTGGTCGAAAAGAGCATGCGATATACTACCTTAGCAAAAAGTTTACCGACTATGAAATAAGATACTCACTGCTCGAGAAAACTTTATGTGCTTTGGCATGGGCTGCTCGCCGACTAAGACAGTATATGTTGAACCATACCACTTTATTGATCTCTAGAATGGATCCTATCAAGTATGTGTTCGAGAAACCCGCTCTCTCCGGATGAATAGCAAGATGGCAAATGATACTAACAGAATACGACATTCAGTACACGACACGGAAAGCGATCAAGGGAAGTGTGTTGGCAGACCACTTGGCCCAACAAGCTGTAGACGATTATCAATCTATGAGTTTTGAATTCCCAAATGAGGATGTTATGCTTGTTACTGATTACAAACAACCTGGTCCGGATGAAGGACTTGAACCAGGATCCCGATGGACCATGGTTTTTGACGGAGCTTCGAACGCACTTGGTAATGGTATTGGCGCTATGATTATCTCTCCGGCAGGTGGACACACTCCATTTACAGCAAGACTGTGTTTCGATTGTACCAACAATATGGTTGAGTATGAAGCATGCATCTTAGGTCTCCGAGCTGCTATCGACTTAAGAATCAAGTTATTAGAAGTATAAGGGGATTCAGCCCTTGTAATTAGTCAGATCAAAGGGGAATGGGACACGAAGCATCCTAATCTCATGCCTTACAAGGATCTGGTGTTATCTTTGATTCCTCACTTCGAAGAGATTACTTTTGAACACATTCCCCAATAGGAGAATCAATTGGCAGGCGCATTAGCTACTATGTCATCAATGTTCAAGGTCAGATGGGACAATGAGGCTCCTATAGTTATTATTGAAAGACATGACGAACTGGCATACTTTTACGAGATAGCTACTGACGAGGTTGAAGAAAAACCATGGTTTCATGAAGTAAAAAGATATCTCGAAGCTCATGAGTATCCTGAAGGGGCATCTATCAATGACAAGAAGTTCCTAAGAAGGTTTGCTTCCAAATTCTTCCTGAGAAATGGTACCCTATACAAGCGTAATCATGATTCAATTCTGCTTCGCTGTGTGAACAAGAAGGAAGCAGAAGAGATTATGGAAGACATGCATGACGGTACCTTTGGAACTCATTCTAGTGGACACACTATGGCTAAAAAGATCCTGAGAGCAGGTTACTATTGGTCCACTATGGAAACTGACTGCCATCAGCATTCCAAAACTTGTCACAAGTGCCAGATCTATGCTGACAAAGTACACGTACCTCCAGTTCCACTGAATGTTCTGACTACTCCTTGGCCTTTTGCAACGTGGGGCATCGATATGATCGGGGAAATCAAACCTACTGCTTCCAATGGACATCGATTCATCCTTGTGGCCATTGATTACTTCACCAAATGGGTAGAAGCTGCTTCATTTGCTTCCGTTACCAAGATTGTGGTGGCCCGATTCATTAAGCATAACCTCATATGTCCGTAAGGCATCCCCAAAAGGATTACCACAGACAATGGTACCAACCTGAACCAAAAGATGATTACTGAACTTTGCACGCAGTTCAATATCAAATTCCACAACTCTTCTCCATATAGACCAGAGATGAATGGAGTAGTGGAGGCCACCAACAAGAACATAAAGAAGATTGTACAGAAGATGACGGTGACTTATAAGGATTGGCATGAGATGTTACCGTTTGCTCTTCATGGTTACCACACTTCAGCACGTACCTCAACTGGGGCAACCCCATTTTCACTAGTCTATGGCATGGAAGTAGTGTTACCGATTGAAGTTCAGATTCCATCTCTAAGAATCATGAAGGATGCAGAGTTAGAGGAAGATGAATGGATCCAGACTCGACTAGATCAGATAAACCTGATTGATGAGAAGAGACTTGCGGGTGTATGTCATGGGCAGTTATATCAGAAGCGTATGATCAAGGCATTCAACAAAAAAGTCAAGCAACAAGCATACTAGACTGGTGACTTAGTAATAAAGCGAATCATTCTACCACAAGGTGATCCTAGGGGCAAGTGGACTCCCACATATGAGGGACCGTTTGTAATCAAGAAGATCTTCTCTGGAGGAGCTATGATACTCACTACCATGGACGGGGAAGAATTTCCACACCTAGTGAATGCAGACATAGTCAAAAAATACTACGCATAAATAAGACCCGCTAGGTCGACGTACCTAGGCAAAAGTAAGGGCATCCCGGCAAACCAAAAGGGTTCGGGCAAAAATTAGGGATATATATAAAAAATGTACACCCGGCAAAAATTAGGGATATATGAACATGATTAACATTTATCTTTTCCTTTTCAAAATATATGTATGTTTGTAAAAAACAGGGAAGGCAATGTCTAAGTAATCCAGAGGTTCACCCTCAAAGTCAATTGTCTGGAAGGATCCCCATAGAGTAATCATTAAAAAGCTCCCTTCCCAACAGAGATTCAGCCCCCAACGAAGTTTTACATCTTCGACGCTGCCGGTTCGACAATACTCCTTTTCTCTCCAACAGGATTTATTCATATCTCTTATCCCCAGTCAGGATACATCAAAATTAATCATTCAAATGGCTCTCATCCCCAAGCAGAAATCATAAATCCCCAGCTGAGCATCTCCAAGACAAGATCAAACATCAAAATCACAACAATACAGAGATTTATTTTCTCAAAACACTCCAAACAGCATCAGTCATACATCATATACATCACATGCATATTCCTATATGTGGTGTCGTTTTCTTTTACCTCCCCGTTTCACTTGGGAGGACGGCACGCTAAACCCTTCACGCGAAATTTGGAAGGAGAGTGCGCCCGTGGTGGGATGAATTTTATTTCAGTTCTTCCTACGATATCACACGAACTTTCTTATTTGTCCTACGAGTAGGAAAGGGGAAAAAAGATCTCAACTAAACCCTAGGAGTTTGCTAAGTGTGGGGATTTACACCTAGACTAGAAATTCTGGAGTCCGGGAGGTCGGTTATACATAGGGAAGTGTTTAAACACCCTACATATCTGTAGTACTCTACAGGAACCTTCTCTGTGTCATTGTGATTGTGTTTGCTGCTAATGATTGGGAAAGTTTCTCCTTTGTGTTAGGAGAAGGAATTGAATTGATTAAAAAAGACAGACAGATAGACAAACTGACTATTTTTGGTATTTTATTAGCTCGCTGAGATTCCTTGTGAACCTCATGCCTACATATCCCTAGTGGAAGTCAGAGCTTAATGTAGTTCGGGGAACCAACTAGGGAAATTAATTATTTTTTGGTGCCTTGCTTGAAGCTCAAGGTTGAAGCTTGGAATTAAATCTCTGTTTACAGTAAAGAGACATGAAATTATCTCTACAGAGAGGTATTTGTACTATTCTACCACAAGCATTTTGAAAGAGTGACAGAATAACTGGATTCATTTCATTCAAGAGGGGGACCTTACTTGTGTGTGCAAGTATGCCAGTCAGATGCCTCTTAAATGAAAGAAAGATGCTCGTCCAAATTAGGGAAAGTGTACAAGTCTGGGGATGTGCCAGAACATGTCTTTCAGAGTCCTAAATGTGAGACTTTGATTGAAATTGAAATTGAAATGTTTGTTTGTTTGAATGTGGTAGAGTAGTAAAAATATCTCTCTATAGAGATAAGCTATGTCTATCTACTGTATAAAAGATTTGAATTTAGATGGCTTGTATGAGGCCCAAGCTTGAGGCTTTTTGATTGATTAATTAATATTATTGACTCTGGGAGATGACTCCACTGGGAATTAATTACAGGGTATTTTTGTGTTCTGTACAAAGCCCAGAATTGAGGCTGACTCTACTTAGGGAGACTCTGTTTGTGTGCCTTGTACAAAGCCCAAGGTTGTGGCTAACTGTTGAGAATAATTGAATGACTCTATTTTATGTGCCTTGTACAAAGCCCAAGGTTGTGGCTGACTCTAGCTAGGGAAAACATTATTTTCTGCCTTGTACAAAGCCCAAGGTTGTGGCGGACTCTTAAATGAATGAATTGAGTATGGATGACTATATGGGGAAAGATCCTAAGTGTTAGGAATCTTTGACACATGAAAGTATGGTTTATCTGCCTTGTACAAAGCCCAAGGTTGAGGCTGACTCTTGACAGGGGAGTTTTATTGTTTGGTGCCTTGTATGAAGCCCAAGGTTGAGGCTAACTGTTTTTGTTGGTTTTAACTCTACTGGAGATTAAAAAGACTGTTTTTCTTTGGAAGCTAACCCTTTCCAGGGATTTTGACTCAGCTGGTGAATTTGTATGTTAAAAGGCTGACTTTTATCATGTTTTTGGAGGCTGACCCTTTCCAGGAGTTTTGACTCTTTTGGGGAAACTATCTCCTAAGAGAAATGACATTATTTATTAATTGACTTTGGAGGCTAACCCTTTCCAGGGGTTTTGACATTTTAGACAGATGTTGGAGGCTAACCCTTTTCAGGGGTTTTGACATTTTAGACAGATGTTGGAGGCTAACCCTTTCCAGGGGTTTTGACATTTTAGACAGATGTTGGAGGCTAACCCTTTCCAGGGGTTTTGACATTTTAGACAGATGTTGGAGGCTAACCCTTTCCAGGGGTTTTGACATTTTAGACAGATGTTGGAGGCTAACCCTTTCCAGGGGTTTTGACATTTTAGACAGATGTTGGAGGCTAACCCTTTCCAGGGGTTTTGACATTTTAGACAGATGTTGGAGGCTAACCCTTTCCAGGGGTTTTGACATTTTAGACAGATGTTGGAGGCTAACCCTTTCCAGGGGTTTTGACATTTTAGACAGATGTTGGAGGCTAACCCTTTCCAGGGGTTTTGACATTTTAGACAGATGTTGGAGGCTAACCCTTTCCAGGGGTTTTATTGAAAATGAAAGAATGTGTGGAAGCTAACCCTTTCCAGGGATTTTTATTGAAAAGAATGGCAGAAAGATTATCTAGTGAGACTTCTTGTTTAAAGCCCAAGATGAAGGCTGACTCAATGCTGAGGATGATCAAACATGGATCCTAGACTCTGCTAAGGAAGATTGATGAAGATAAGGGTGACAGAGACTGTCCATGTCTCTCATTCCAAAAGGTGTACTCAATGCAAAATTGAGACAAACTTAGCTTGTTTAAAGTCTGGTTTAAATTGGAAGAAACTCACCAGGGTAGGCTAAAAGGGTGACTAAAGACCTGTTCCTATGTTTATAAGAAACCTGATGGGTCCTTGTATACAAGCTCAAGAGGAAGCTGGAAATGCTTTTAAGAAGCCTGTGGGTCCTTGTACAAAGCCCAAGAGGAGGCTAATCGAGGGTCCTTGTTATAGCACAAGAGAAAGCTATGTAGTTTTGAACTTATTTTGGCTCTAAGCAGATGGGTAAGAGGTTTCACCGGGAATAATTCCTCTTTGGGTGGATGTGTCCTATTATTTGGATTCTAAGGTTTTTGCCAAGATGTTTCACCGGGAATAATTCATCTTGGGGGGTTTGAACTACAGATCTCTAATTAGGAAAGAGCCTTCACCGGGAAGACATTCTCAATCCTAGGTCATATTCCTATAATATATATAGTTTAACTGTCCTAGGGTTTATACTCAAACGTAGTTCTAAACAAATATATGTACAGTTTATATTTGACAGTAATTTAAACAAAGACTGTAAATTGAAAGCTTGTAAAGCCTAACCTGGATGGAGTGGAGGCCATTGAAGAAGTATGTACAGAGCCTCAACAATATTTTTGTTGTTTTGTTGATAACAGTTGAATATATATATGATAAACAGTTAATGGTTTTTTAAAACAGAAGAAGTGAAGATGGACAAAGGTCACATAGGTATCTGAAGAGTTTCACCGAGAATAATGCCCTTCAAATACCAGAGGAATGTTTTGAAAAACAGAAAGAAGATTTTGAAAATACAGTTTTGAAAACAAGCTAAGAAGAGAAGATTTTTGGGACTTACACTCTATTAGAGGCCCAGTACTTTACAGTACTGGTGTAAAAGCAATTTGAAAAATGATTTGGAATGATGTAAGGTTTTGTTGTTTGAAAACCTGAATCATTTGATTTATTCGGAGATTGAAAACAGTTTTGAAAATAGACAAAAGTCAACTTAATTAAGGTAAAAATAAAGATTTTTACTTAATTAAGACCTAAATAATTAGGGTTTTATCATAAACTTATTTACAAAAATGATTAGGTTAAAATAAAGTGATAATATATATTTAAAGTATTTAAGAAACACTTAAAAACATACTATTTTAAACCTAATTAAAAACTCAAGAAATAAATAATATTTTTATGATTTTTTTGACTATTCACAAAATAGATATATTAAATAATAGGTGTATGAAAAATGAAGTGAAAATGATTTATTTTGATAGGTTAAATAAATATGTGAAGTTGTGAAGAGAAATGAAAGAAATTAGTGTTAAAAAAATAAGTTTTGGCCCTTGGAGGGTTTGAACCCACGCCCTTGAGGTTACCAGCCCAAAACAACACCACTGAGCCAACGCGCGCTCAGTGTTAGTGACTTGCCTTCATTTGGTTATGTTTCAAAACAAGTTGTAAATCTTTGAAAAAAAATAAAAGAACCAAAAAGTCTGGGGCGAGGGGGATTCGAACCCCAGACCTTTGGCATGAGGAGACTAAGAGCGCATGTGTGGCCACTAGGGCAAGTTATTCAGTCGTTAATAAAACACACACCATTCAAAATAAAATAAACTCTCCCCTGAGAATTCAAATTTCCGCGCCACCACCCTCTTCATCTTCAACCTCAAGCTCTCCATTTTTGAATTTCTGAACTTACTCGTTTCTCAACCATTTGCAACGATGTAAACATGAAACTTGCTCTAAATTCACTCACGATTCTAAATATGTAACTAACATGAACTATCATTAACTACATCTAACTAATTTACCAGAAATCGTGAAGAACCCTAAAATTTCAAAATTAAATTAAATGACTATACTGAAAGATAAATGGATGATGATAGAGGGTTTTCAATCCTCTGATGATGCTGAACAAGATAGAATCGAGCTATTTCACAAAGAGTACTTAAATTAAAGGGAGAGAGTTCAGAAACTTACCTCTTAAAATGGAGATCGTGAGGATGATAGAGAGCAACTGGGCTTGTATGAATGATCCCAAAAGCTTCCTTGTGACTCAGTGATGCTAACTGGATGCTTGTAATGACCTCAAACCTCCTGAATTGTTCTATGGACCTCCCTCGATTTCAGCTTCAAGTGAACATGGAGGGTGTTGATTCTCAAGTTACAGATGAGCTGCAGCCATCTGATTAGCTTCACTATGACCTGAGGAGTGTGTCTGGATGACTGGCTTGCCTTGAAACCTTCTGAGTCACTCCATGGACCTCCAACTGCAGGTGCTCCAAAGTGAGAGCAACAATGGTGTTCCTCCACCTACAGAAGTGATCCAGGTGCTTGGATCACCTCAAATGACCTCCCTTGAGATGTTAGAATGCTCACTTCCCAAAGATAAGCTCTGGTTTGAAGAAATCGATTCTTCTTGCCAAAGAACTTTGAAAAACAATGAACAAGAGAAGAGAAAGAGAAAGCAAGTAATATGGTTGCTTTGGTGTGTTTTTGAATGAGGAATGCATCTGTATTTATAGGAAAATGGATCAGTATAGCTGCAGAGGAGTGAGCTTCCTTAGTGAAGTTGATTTGGTTTCTTAGTCATGAAGGAAATTTGCAAATATCTCTTATGCAATGATGAGAATTTTGATTCCATTTGATCAATCCCCTAGCCCTCGATTTTGCTTGATCTTAGGGGACAATTCTGAGCCAGAAATGAGCTCTAATTGGTTGGTGAGAAGATTCCTTGGGTGATTCATCAATTTGCCATAAATTCACAAATGTAATCATTACATAATCACATGTTCTTGTTTTTTTAGAATCTTCTTCAATTCTTATGGCATGGTGAAAATGAATGCATGGCATGTTTTCAGATGTGTTATGGGTCGTGTAGCATCCATAAGAGAGGTTATTTGCACAAAATTTGCAAAGTCCAAAAGTGTCCATGACCTATAATTTCACTTCATGAGGCCAACTTTGAACAAGCATAACTCCTAGCTCAAATTGAATTTGGAGAAGGTTGAACACAATTTGGAAAGCCCTAAACATCTACTTAAAATCATTAGTTTATGTCTTCTTCAGAATCATTTGGGAAATTTGTGAAAAATGAGCCCAAAGTTGGATGAAAACTAGGTTAAAACACTTAGAAAAATTTCTAAGTGTTTATGACCTAAACTTCAAAATTTCCAAAACTTCATAAATGGTTGATCTTTTGAAAAAAGTTCCTTTGTAAGATGTTGTTTTATTTTGCAAGATCTACAACTTTCATGTTGGAAGTTTTTTGAGTTGTGTAGGTGAAATTTTGAGTTCTCACCATGCCTTCAAAAACCCTAATTCCCGACTTTTCGCTCCTTGATGAATTTCTTTGGTCAAATGACTTTGACATCCATATATTGATGATATTGATCTTTGAAAGTCATTTTTTGACCAAAAATCTTAAAAGTCAATGATGATCCTTCACAGTTGACTTTTTCCTGACAAAGTGAATTTTTGGGCTTTTGTGTAGAAACAAGATCTTTTCCTCAAATGAATGATGTAAATGGATTATATTGAGGTAGTAGAGATTCTTGAATCATGTCTTGAGTTTTGGATTCATGCCCTGATTAAAAGTCAACTATCTTGGTGAATTAGGTCAAAACCCTAATTTGTCGACCATGTGAAAATAATGACTGTAGACTTTGAATTGAAGTGTGATGTCCAGTAGATCTTGTAATATGAGTTATTTGAAGATGATTGATGTCTTTGAATGGTTCCCTAAGGCTTTTTAGGGTTTCCCAAAAGTGATCCCTGATTTTAGTCCTTGATAGGCTCAAAACCCTAGTCTGGTGACCTGAGTAAACCTGTACTCATATGACTGGATGTCTAATCAATCATAGATGAGAAAAGTGAAGTCTTTGAGCCTCATGATTGTATTAGGGACTAATCCTTGTATTGATTGATCCTTTGCCTGAGCTTTCTTGTCTTTGAGCATCCTCGATTGGATACCAGATGGAGAAGTGACTGCTCTGGGAACTTGTCTTGACCTGATGAAAAATCCTGAAGATATGCCATCTCAGGGGGGTCAAAAATTAGGGTATGACAGATGCCCCTATTTAAGTTTCTTTTATCTGGAGGGAGAGAGATTGATATCTCGATCTCTCCTGCGTAAAAGAGACTTAAATATCAAAGAATGCCCGAATTTTGGGCGCTCCTGAGATGTTGTAACTGACATAGTCTTTGTATGATTTGATCCCGTTGTCGCGCTTGGCGGGGGATGAGGAGACAAACTCCTGCAGGAATACTTGATGTGGATTCTGGTGAATGGATGGCAATGTTGGATGCGCAATCCATCTTCTTTAACTAAGTGTTGATACTTAGAAAAAGGTAAACAACCTCTCCTCGTTTCGGATGTCCATATCTCGAAACTGGTCTCGGTTGTGTTTGGACAATATCTCAGATAAAGAGAAAATTTCCAACGGTTTGTTTCCTCATCAAACTTCTCATCAGCACTTGGAGACGAGACGCCATTTGATGGTAAATAAAGAAACTTCAAAGGTTTGTTTCCTCGTCAAACTTCTTATCAGCGCTTGGAGATAAGATGCCATTTGACGGTAGTAAAGAAACTTCAAAGGTTTGTTTCCTCGTCAAACTTCTTATCAGTGCTTGGAGATAAGATGCCATTTGACGGCTGTAAAGAAACTTCACCATCTTCCCTTTTGACTTGACGTCTTTGAAAGAATGTCATATGGCCTCATGATCTTTTGAGGGGCTAATGACTTTGTTTGAAGGCGGACGAACTATTTTCGGGGTGAAAACTGCCATTCGTCGACTGATGCCTGGGGAATCAACGAACTGTTTTCCTAAGAGGAAAACTGCCATTCATCGACTCTGTGGGGAGCTAAGCATCCCATGAACAGACAAACTGTTTGAAGAAACTGCCATTTGTCGATCTCTTGAGTATTTAACAGACAAACTGTCTTTCCTTGGGGAAAGGCTGCCATTTGCCAATCGCTAGGGGAACAAACTGTCTTCTACCGGGAGAGACTGCCATTTGTAGACCCTGCTGTGAGAAAGTGAGCAAACTGTCTTCTGCTGAAAGAGACTGCCATTTGCTGACTGCTGGGGAAACAAACTGTCTTCTACTGGGAGAGACTGCCATTTGTAGACCCTGCTGTGAGAAAGTGAGCAAACTGTCTTCTGCTGAAAGAGACTGCCATTTGCTGACTGCTGGGGAAACAAACTGTCTTCTACTGGGAGAGACTGCCATTTGTAGACCCTGCTGTGAGAAAGTGAGCAAAACGTCTTCTACTGAAAGAGACTGCCATTTGCTGACTTTGTTGGGGAATCTGAACTATCTTCTGGATGAAGACTATCATTCGCTGACTCCGCTGGGGAATCATTTGTCGATCTGCTGGGAGATTCTGGATTATTCTTTGACAAGAAGTGGCACCTCTCGACCTTGTTGGGGAAATGCCAAACTTTTGGGGAAGTCCAAAATGCGAAGCAGACTATCTTATCTGAAGAAGATTGTCGAGCGTTGCTCTGCAGGAGATTCTCAGTTGAGGGATTCCAAAAGTGAACAAACTATCTCTTTGAGGGAGACTACCATCTATTGACTTGCTTGGGGGAATCTCTCTACATGGATCGTTGTCTTGAAGGAAAAAGTTTCTCCAGGACTTGCAGGGGAAACTTGAGTTCATGCCCTCATGACTCGGGCATTCTCAGGACTAAAAGCCTAATTTGACTATGCAGTTGTGATGTAATGTATGCATGAATATTATGACAATTATAAAATGTAAAGTGAATGTGAATAGAATTGTCGCAGATGGAAAATCCTAAGATACGACTTGAATTCTTGTTGATCAGAAGATGTCCTCTTCTTGTAGTTCGAACTCTGTTGGGAATATCTGGTTATCAGTTGTCCGCTGTCCGAAGTGAGTAATATGAATTGAAGTAAAGATCCGTCATCGGGAGATGTTCGCAAAGCGACCTCATGGGGAAATCTTGGTTCCCGGAGTCTCAACCGTTCTCGGAGCAACTGTTTGCATTCTTCCTATTGTTTGTAAACCTCAGAAAGAAATTTCACCTTTATTTTTGCAAGTAAATTCATTTTTATTTTATGAAAACATTTGTTTCAAGAAAATGACTGTTAAAATTTAAAATGCATTTCAAGAAACTGAATAAGACTAGATTGCAAAGGAAAAGCACAAGGCTCAAATTATTATATATGGAATGGTAATCAGCCAAATGCTTGATTCCATGGAGTATTTACAAAGTTGGAAATTGGTAATTTTTCGGGAAAAGGGCTACGATGAAACGTGACGACCGTTATCTCTCCCTTCCACTCCGAGTTGCGCTGTATTCGTGCTTCGTAGAAGATGACCTACTGCTGATGAACACTCCGCTATGGATTTTGAATGATCAAGTTTGTCCTGAACACAGTTACTTGCCATATATCCCTAACTTTTGCGTAAACTACCCCTTTCGGGTTTTAAGTTTACCGGGATTGATTACTTATTTTTTATGTCTCTAACTTTTGCCTGAATCGCCCTTTCGGGTTTTCGATTCACCGAGACGCTCTTTTTTGCCTAAGTCGCTCTTTGCGAGTTTTCAACTTAGCGAGCTGTTTTTTTTATTCATTTAGGCGAAGTATTTCTTGACTGCGTCAACGTTCACAGGACGGGTGAATTCTTCTCCATCCATAGTCGTGAGTATTAAGGCTCCTCCTGAGAAAGCTCTCTTGACCACGTAGGGGCCGTCATAATTGGGAGTCCATTTCCCTCTCGAATCTGTGAGAAAAGATTGAATCTTTTTGAGCACAAGGTCGCCTTCTTTGATTGTGCGAGGTCGAACCTTTTTGTCGAAAGCTTTCTTCGTTCTTTGTTGATATAGCTGTCCGTGGCATAAAGTTGTCATGCGCTTTTCTTCGATTAAGTTCAATTCATCGAATCTGCTTTGACACCACTCGGCTTCTGTTAATTTTGCCTCCATCAAGACTCTCATTGATGGAATCTCAACCTCTATAGGTAGGACTGCCTCCATGCCATATACAAGGGAGAAAGGAGTTGCTCCAGTCGAAGTACGTACTGATGTACGGTAACCGTGAAGAGCATACGGGAGCATTTCATGCCAATCTTTGTAAGTGATGACCATCTTCTGAATGATTTTCTTGATGTTTTTGTTAGCTGCTTCTACAGCCCCATTCATCTTTGGTCTGTAAGGAGATGAGTTGTGATGTTCGATCTTGAATTCTTCACAAAGCTCCTTCATCATTTTGTTATTCAAATTTGACCCATTGTCAGTGATTATCTTGCTAGGAACGCCGTAGCGACAGATGATGTGATTCTTGATAAACCTGACGACAACTTGTCTTGTAACGTTTGCATATGAAGCTGCTTCAACCCATTTGGTGAAATAGTCTATGGCTACCAAGATGAAGCGATGTCCGTTGGACGCTTTTGGTTCGATCATTCCAATCATGTCGATTCCCCACATGGAGAAAGGCCAAGGGGAAGAGAGTATGTTGAGCAGAGATGGTGGCACATGAATTCTATCGGCGTAGATCTGGCATTTGTGACACCTCTTTGCGTACTGGTAGCAATCTGACTCCATTGTCAGCCAATAATATCCTGCTCTCAGTATTTTCCTTGTCATGGTATGTCCATTGGTGTGAGTACCAAAGGAACCTTCATGTATTTCTCTCATGAGTATTTCTGCTTCTTTTCTGTCAACGCATCTGAGTAGAACCATGTCGAAGTTTCTCTTGTACAGAACATCTTCATTCAGGAAGAATCTACAAGCTAACTTTCTCAAAGTCTTTCTATCTTTCTTTGACGCCCCAAGAGAGTACTCTTGCTTTTGAAGAAAGTTCTTGATGTCGTGATACCACGGTTTGTCGTCGATGATTGCTTCTACTGTGAAAACATGAGCGGGCCTATCCAGGCGCATAACATCGATCCGAGGAATGTCATTCCAATGATTTATCCTAATCATGGAAGAGAGTGTGGCTAATGCATCAGCCAAGTTGTTTTCTTCACGAGGAATGTGATGAAAATCTACCCTGTCGAAGAATGGTAATTGTCATACCCTAAAATTTGCCCTCTTATAATTGTCTATGTCGTTTTATTTCGAATAATTGATATGGTGCAGTCGGTAAGAATTTAAGGATAAGAGTGCGTGATCGAGAGGTCCCGGGGTCGAATCTCACTTCTAACTTTTCTTCTTTTATTTTTATATAATGTTTCTAACCTCTTTTTGTTTATTTATTTATTCAGAAAAATCACAAAAAAAATATAGTTCTTAATATTTATATTTTTTAAGCTTATATTAGTATTAGTTTTAGTTTATAGTTTTATTTATCTATGGATTTATAGTTTTATTAAATTTTAAATAGGAAAAATATAATAGATCCAAGCCCGTTTCTTAACCTAATTTTTATTATAAATACACAACTAACAACCCTATTTTAGGGGAGGCCAATTTTTTCTATTTCACTGTATATTTTTCATCCGAAAAAAGCAATTTCTAACCCTGATAATTTCTTTCTCACGTACATACTCCCTTACTCAACAAGAACTCAGTTCCAATCCTAACCTGAACGTACATATTTGTTCACTTGTTCTCATTCAATGACACATCATTTTTCTTATTCACCTTTTCCAAACCAATGACCAACCGCCTCGCATGCGCAAAAGCAATTTCACCGCTGCGACACAATCCAACAAAGCTCCATACGACTGCAGCAACAATCACAACCTGAAACAGATCATCCAACAATCAATTCATTCCGATCTCGTAATACAGAAGTACCAAATTCATCACTGCCGAGATCGAAGCCTTGAGAACGCATCAACCATAGTTCTTCAACAACACTCGAATCCAACAACAAGTTTCATCGATCCGGTACTTTGTTCAAGCGCCGTCACCTTCAAGCTCTCAACAGTAGGCAACAATACCATCGAAAGCCGAAACCACCAACGAATCGGTGCTGCACAACAGCAAACGAAGACAGCTCTTTGTTTCGGTATTTTTTGGCTCAATTTGCTTTTAATTTGCCTACTGTTATGTTATTATTGTGTGGCCACGTTTTTTGCTTAAGATAATGTCTCACTTTTATTTATTTATTATTCTATCCATAAAAAAAACGTTGCATAATATAAGTTTTTTGGTGGTGATGTTGCTTTGCCTCGGTTAGCGGTCGGCTGTATTGTTAATATGGAAAGTAAATCCTTTATCTTGGTGGTCGTTTGGCTACCTATCTAATAAAAAAGAAAACAAAACAAATTAGTTTTTTTTAGTGATTAATTTAAATTAGCTGACAAATAACTAGTTAGTTTTAATTTAATAATTAATCTAATTTAGCTAATTTAGGTTAGGATTAACTTATTATTTGTTTCGATCGAACTAATATGTCGCGATGATTAATAATCAAATATTTTATTGAATATAAATTAAAATACAATTTATTCTGCTAAATGGTTTTAACCAAAGCTATTGGTTACGATGATTAGCACTCTCCCTTTATCAAAATTCGTTATTATTTGTAATCGAATCCATCGATTATGAGGTGTAACGATAATTAATTAAAATACGCACATTTGTTGTTCGCGATAATCAATCTATCGATTATAGTGGTTAGCAATCCTCCCTTTAATCCGTCAGTCATGGTAATCAAACCTATTGATTATTGCAACTAACGGTAACAAATCAAAACCAGGGTTGTACGCCCACATCCTAAAACACTCCTCAAAACCTTTCAAAACCACAATACTAAACTATGGATTTTCATCCTCATCAATTAGACAATTCAAAAACGCTTTTCAAAGCACAAACAATTTCAAACACCTTCAATTCAAATTCCAAAGGGCGTACAACCCTTCCCCGAACTACGTTGACTCTGATTCTCCATAAGGAGATACGTAGGCACTTGGCAACAAGGCGAGTCCCCCACCCTAAAATCTCAATTCACTTCAAATCTCAATTTTGCCCTTTTCACTTCATTAGCTATAAAACCTTAACAGTTAGCCATAAACCTTTATCTTTAAATGTTAGCCTTTAGGAAAGGGTTGAGGGTGCCTAACACCTTCCCTCGACCTGAATATAGTATCTTACCCTGATCTCTATACTGCGTAGGGTTTCCTATTCGCCCTTCAGAATAGGTGGCGACTCTCTAAGTTATAATTTTTAGGCAGGTTGCTACAGCTGGCGACTCTGCTGGGGATAACTATTTCGGTGAATTACTATGCTCCTATAGGTTTTAGGTTTTGGCAGGGTTTAGGTTTGACAACTTTTTAGGGTTTGGCTAATTCGCCTTTTTTTTAGGGTTTGCAATTATTTTTTGTTTTTTGTCTAAAAAATATTTAATTGTTTATAATATGTTTATATTTAATTGTTTTTGTTAATATATTTATATTTAATTGCCTAATTGTTATATTTTTATATACACTGCTGGCATTATGTTGTGTTAAAACCCTAAGTGTGGGGGTTAACTTTGATATCAATAGGGGAGTATGAATCTCCTACGAGTCTCATTGATAACTCCACTCGGAGTGGGTTGAGTATTCGGAAATGTCCAAAACGAGGCTTGACTTTGTTGAGGGCAGGACTGGATACTTGGCTGATCTCTCCGAGAACCTACCCCAAAAATTCGAACCTCATGGATAAAATGAGTTGTTCTAAAATCCAAAGAGACAAAAAGTCTCGGAGGTTACGAACGACCCCATGAGACCTTCTAGAACACCCCCTATTAAAAGGTTGGCTCCCAAGAGCCGCTACGTCGAACCTATGAACTTATGTGATTATGTGCTATATGTATATATATGTGTTGATCATTATTTTTTTTTTATTATTCCTTTTTCCATTCATCATACATCATGGGCATTCTTGCATCATATTTTATTCAAAAAGAAAGAAAAAAGGATATCATGCATATCATGCATGGCATACACATCATTTTCATGGCATTAAGAGAAGATTTCTCTTCTATCTCCAAAACAAGGGACCATTGGGAAGGATAACCTAACATCCCGACCATCTTATCAAACAAGGTTTCAGCAAAAGAGATCAATGGATCAGCTGGAATAGAATCAAGCCGCTCTTCGTGAGGAGGTGGATCAACTGAAGGTTAGTATGGAAGAAGTTAAAGGAGGTATGACTCAGATGCTAGGATTCATGAAGGCCCTCCTGGATAAACAAGAAAAAGCAAAAGAGGTTCAGTCTGGGGATACCCTAGTTCAGGATGAGATCCCTAACGACGAAAACCCGCTGCTAGGATTTGTTTCAGGCTTTGGCCCAGCTAAGGATAAATCTCAGGCCCGATCTGTCAGGAGAGCTATTCAGTTCCAAGAGAAAGGAGAGACCTCCCGAGAAGGATTTGTCCCCACTCCACAAATGAAAGAGACAACCCGCATAGTTCGCATTCCTGCTAGCAATGTCCCTAGGGATGATGATTACCTGGATCTACAATACGGAGTGCAAGAGGTGGACAACACAGACCAAACACCTCATACATAACAGTCTATCCCTAACTCTGGGGAAGACTCCAAGGACAGTGAACAAATCAAGGTGGCTAGAAGAAGGATTTCTTAGATCATTAGTTTTGTTTTCATTCGCAATTTCTTTCCGTTTGTTTAAACATTAGTCTTATGACATATGCTATGTACTTTACAACAATCATTAATGCATTGCTTACGTTTGTCTTGATTCATTCCTAGTGTTCTCACTATATTTAAAACTGTGTTTTTACTCGGTTTTCTTCTTTATGATATTCAACTCTCGATTAAAGTCGTACACCTTTCGAGGGAGAATGACGAAAACGATACCACAATTTTATACACTACGTTTTCGAACAGACTGTGTTGACGATGTACAGGCATTGTTTCAATTCCTAAATAACGGAGATATAAGGATGTTAATCCCTTGTCGACCCCTTTGAGCCTAAAGAAGTAGGAGTTTTCCTTCATATAAAATAAAACCCTTCATATATAACCTGGGGTAGGGTAGCTGCTCAGTTAACTTAATCATTCCAAATTGTTCCTTTGAACATAATCGCTGATGGTTCTCCGTCATCAATTAAGTCCGGCAGTCAATGTCCGCAAAGAAAAAGAAAGCAATACAAGGGCCTTCTAAGTCAAAACCTATTAAGGATACTTAGGCAAAATTGGGGCATCCCGCTGACTGTAATTTTAAAACAACAGTTCAGGCAAAGTTGAAAAGAGGTCACTACATACCCTCACAAAAGAAAAGAAAGGAGGATGACTGCCTTTGCAAAGTAAACTTCTGTTTTTTGAACCATCATAAATGTCAACGTCATAATTCCCAAATTCTTTTGGAGACTAAATGCATAGTTAACTGAGCATAGGACTGGAGAACATCACGAAGATGGGGATGGGTACAAATGAACTTTGAGCCTCTATCTTTTGTTTCTTTAAACCGTGAACCAGGCCACGTTACAACCCTTAAAAGTCCTAACTGAAGCATGGTTAGTTCGAAAGCATACCGTTACCAAAGGTATCCCGACTCCTTAAGGTCTACTATAACTCTTGAGTTGATATCACTTTCTTACAAAAAAAAACTTCGTTTTACTCAAAAAATGTTTTTAAACTTTCAAGACAGACATATGCATTCGCATCTTATGAATTTCATTACAAAGTACACTTGTCTATATAGATTTAAATGTTATCATCAGGGAGAAGTTGCATGGGGCATGGCTAATGGCAAAAAAAAATCCTACTGACTGACGAAGTAGCTTTAAAAACTCGTCAAAAGAAGAAACATCCCTTACGCATGACTGGGATGGCTAATGTGTACACACGGCATAACTCGTCATTATTCCATTTACATGGGGCAATCTAATCAAGGTCCATTGGAATCTCTCAAGGACGCTGATTAGCCCATGGGGCAAGGCCATTACCTGGGGGGCATGTTGCAAAGGTCACTCAGTATCAGATGGTGTCAATGCCAGTCTCACATCCTTTCCAGGAACCTTTATAGGATACTTCTCAATCTGTCCATATAGTCTTCTTTAAGACATGTTCAAATACTTCTTACCCTTTCTAGGAGCCTTTTTCAGACAGTCTTTTAAAGACCCACCTTCTTATCCTTTCTATTTTCAAACCCTTTCAAACAGTCTTTTCTAAGACATATTCCTTTCCAAAAACCTTTTCTAGGTAGTCTTCTGTAAGACATCTCTTAAATTTTTTCAGTTAGTCTTTTAAGACATATTCAAACTGCTCTTATGCTTTCAAGAACCTTGTCAAACTTTGTTTAAAGTACAGAGTCTTTTCTAAGACAGTTCACCATCCTTTCTAGGGCGATCTTCTTCAAGATGTTTTTTTCCCTAAGTTTTGTTTAAAACCCCACATTCCTTAAAACAGTGTTTATCCTCTATAGGAATATTTTGACCCTCTGCACAAACATACCCCTTTAAGCTTTGTTTAAAGCGCAGTCTTGTTTAAGACAATTTCCCATTCTTTCCAAGGACCTCTTCAGGTAATCTTATAGAACACATCATCTCATTCTGAGTGCTCAGCAAAATCACTGTCCGTCGGACGCGACCGAAACGCATGACTCACTCCGAAAGGCATCTGCTTCACATTCAAGTCAACACTTAGCACCAAGGAGACCTCGAAACTGGTTTAATCAAAGGCAATCACTTCTGATAAGGACTCTTGAATGGGGAAACCACATCCAGAGGGTTTTCCTAAAACAGGGGCATATCTTTCAAGAATTCAAACACTGGTGCAATGCATATCAGGCAAGACATGGTGAAACTCGAGTTCCCTGTAAAGGTCCTTCCTTCAGATTAAAGGGCATGTCTCTCAAAATTTATGATATTCGGGAAGTCACACTAGTACCACACAAGGAACATTGTTGCGTAATTGATCTTCCCACGCTTGTACTATTTACGTCCCGCAGTGTGGGATCGGCATACATGCATAATTCTCATTTATTTTGAGAATCTCATTACATGACCCATGCATCATGACATTGCATAAAACTAACACTGCCTTTTCAGGTCACTTCATAATCAAAAGGATGTTATCATCCAATTACAGTTCAAATACGATCGTATCAACGATTCAATCTTAACAGATACAATTCTAATACCTCATTCCTAGTCTTTCTTCAAAGACAATCCAGAAGCAATCAAAGAATTTCTTACCTCTCCAGGTAGTCTTGTCCAAGACAATTATCCTAACATTTCCAAGCAGTCTTGTGTAAGACGTATCCTGCCTTTTCTAGGTAGTTTTGTTTAAAACGTCCCATGACCTTTATAGGAACCTTTCTAGGTAGTTTTATTTAAAACGTTTTGTGTCCTTTATAGGAACCTTTCTAGGTAGTTTTGTTTAAAACGTCTTATGTCCTTTATAGGAATCTTTCTAGATAGTTTTGTTTAAAACATATCGTTTCTCTTTATAGGAATCTTTCTAGATAGTTTTGTTTAAAACATATCGTGTCCTTTATAGGAATCTTTCTAGATAGTTTTGTTTAAAACGTATCGTGTCTTTTATAGGAATCTTTCTAGATAGTTTTGTTTAAAACATATCGTTCCCTTTATAGGAATCTTTCTAGATAGTTTTGTTTAAAACGTATCGTTCCCTTTATAGGAATCTTTCTAGATAGTTTTGTTTAAAACATATCGTTCCCTTTATAGGAATCTTTCTAGATAGTTTTGTTTAAAACACATCGTTCCCTTTATAGGAATCTTTCTAGATAGTTTTGTTTAAAACATATTGTGTCCTTTATAGGAACCTGTCGAGGTAGTTTTGTTTAAAACGTTTCATGTCCTTTATAGGAACCTGTCTAGGTGGTTTTGTTTAAAACGTTTCATGTCCTTTATAGAAACCTGTCGAGGTAGTTTTGTTTAAAACGTTTCATGTCCTTTATAGGAACATGTCTAGGTGGTTTTATTTAAAACATATTACGTCCTTTATAGGAACCTTTCTAGGTAGTTTTGTTTAAAACATGTCGTATCATTCCCAAGAACCTTTCTAGGTTAGTCTTGTTTAAGACGTACCATAACCTGTCTTGGTAGTCCTGTTTAAGACGTTTCATATCTCCTTAGGAGCCTTTCTAGGTGAGTCTTATTTAAGACATATCATACCTTTCTAGGCAGCCTTCTTAAAACGTTTATCCACTCTTTTCTAAGACACACTTAGTTCTTTTAAAAAAGGAACTCCTCAGTTGGTCTTCTCCAAGACATTCTTCCTAAACGTTATTCAAAGTCTAAGCTTCTTCGCATCATCCTTCGATACACCCTATCCAAAGACCTCTTCAGGTAGTCTTATGTAAGACATTACTTCCTCTCTCCTCAGATACAATCAAATGATCCAGGTCTGAAAAGCATATGCTTTAGACAAGTATCCTGTCAAACAACAGGATGGCATCTATGAGCCCATCTTCCACAGAACTCTTTCCCTATGTAAGCAAATTTCAGGGCATTTCAGTGTCCAATCATCTTCTACCTCTTCAGGTTCAAGAAGATTGAACAGGGGCAGCTGTCATACCCTAAAATTTGCCCTCTTATAATTGTCTATGTCGTTTTATTTCGAATAATTGATATGGTGCAGTCGGTAAGAATTTAAGGATAAGAGTGCGTGATCGAGAGGTCCCGGGGTCGAATCTCACTTCTAACTTTTCTTCTTTTATTTTTATATAATGTTTCTAACCTCTTTTTGTTTATTTATTTATTCAGAAAAATCACAAAAAAAATATAGTTCTTAATATTTATATTTTTTAAGCTTATATTAGTATTAGTTTTAGTTTATAGTTTTATTTATCTATGGATTTATAGTTTTATTAAATTTTAAATAGGAAAAATATAATAGATCCAAGCCCGTTTCTTAACCTAATTTTTATTATAAATACACAACTAACAACCCTATTTTAGGGGAGGCCAATTTTTTCTATTTCACTGTATATTTTTCATCCGAAAAAAGCAATTTCTAACCCTGATAATTTCTTTCTCACGTACATACTCCCTTACTCAACAAGAACTCAGTTCCAATCCTAACCTGAACGTACATATTTGTTCACTTGTTCTCATTCAATGACAAATCATTTTTCTTATTCACCTTTTCCAAACCAATGACCAACCGCCTCGCATGCGCAAAAGCAATTTCACCGCTGCGACACAATCCAACAAAGCTCCATACGACTGCAGCAACAATCACAACCTGAAACAGATCATCCAACAATCAATTCATTCCGATCTCGTAATACAGAAGTACCAAATTCATCACTGCCGAGATCGAAGCCTTGAGAACGCATCAACCATAGTTCTTCAACAACACTCGAATCCAACAACAAGTTTCATCGATCCGGTACTTTGTTCAAGCGCCGTCACCTTCAAGCTCTCAACAGTAGGCAACAATACCATCGAAAGCCGAAACCACCAATGAATCGGTGCTGCACAACAGCAAACGAAGACAGCTCTTTGTTTCGGTATTTTTTGGCTCAATTTGCTTTTAATTTGCCTACTGTTATGTTATTATTGTGTGGCCACGTTTTTTGCTTAAGATAATGTCTCACTTTTATTTATTTATTATTCTATCCATAAAAAAAACGTTGCATAATATAAGTTTTTTGGTGGTGATGTTGCTTTGCCTCGGTTAGCGGTCGGCTGTATTGTTAATATGGAAAGTAAATCCTTTATCTTGGTGGTCGTTTGGCTACCTATCTAATAAAAAAGAAAACAAAACAAATTAGTTTTTTTTAGTGATTAATTTAAATTAGCTGACAAATAACTAGTTAGTTTTAATTTAATAATTAATCTAATTTAGCTAATTTAGGTTAGGATTAACTTATTATTTGTTTCGATCGAACTAATATGTCGCGATGATTAATAATCAAATATTTTATTGAATATAAATTAAAATACAATTTATTCTGCTAAATGGTTTTAACCAAAGCTATTGGTTACGATGATTAGCACTCTCCCTTTATCAAAATTCGTTATTATTTGTAATCGAATCCATCGATTATGAGGTGTAACGATAATTAATTAAAATACGCACATTTGTTGTTCGCGATAATCAATCTATCGATTATAGTGGTTAGCAATCCTCCCTTTAATCCGTCAGTCATGGTAATCAAACCTATTGATTATTGCAACTAACGGTAACAAATCAAAACCAGGGTTGTACGCCCACATCCTAAAACACTCCTCAAAACCTTTCAAAACCACAATACTAAACTATGGATTTTCATCCTCATCAATTAGACAATTCAAAAACGCTTTTCAAAGCACAAACAATTTCAAACACCTTCAATTCAAATTCCAAAGGGCGTACAACCCTTCCCCGAACTACGTTGACTCTGATTCTCCATAAGGAGATACGTAGGCACTTGGCAACAAGGCGAGTCCCCCACCCTAAAATCTCAATTCACTTCAAATCTCAATTTTGCCCTTTTCACTTCATTAGCTATAAAACCTTAACAGTTAGCCATAAACCTTTATCTTTAAATGTTAGCCTTTAGGAAAGGGTTGAGGGTGCCTAACACCTTCCCTCGACCTGAATATAGTATCTTACCCTGATCTCTATACTGCGTAGGGTTTCCTATTCGCCCTTCAGAATAGGTGGCGACTCTCTAAGTTATAATTTTTAGGCAGGTTGCTACAGTAATAATCTTCTCGCGTAGTCTTTGTAAGGAATTAGCCCTGGTTGGCGTGTTTCCCATTCTCCTTTGATTTGATTGATGACCAAAGCAGAATCTCCATATACATCCAAGTGTTTGATTCTTAGATCCATGGCTTCTTCGAGACCCATGATGCAAGCTTCATATTCGGCCTCATTGTTTGTGCATTTGAAAGTTAATCTGGCAGTAAATGGAATATGGGTACCCTGAGGTGTAACAATGATTGCCCCAATTCCTCGTCCATAAGCATTGACAGCTCCGTCAAAGATTAAGCCCCACTGGGATCCTATCTCAGGTCCTTCGTCTGGTAGTGGCTCGTCGTAATCTTTCATCTTGAGGTACATGACGTCCTCGTCCGGAAAATCGAAACTGGTTGATTCATGACCATTGAGTGGGTGGTGAGCCAGGTGCTCAGCTAGAATACTTCCTTTCACGGCCTTCTGTGCGTGATACTCAATGTCATATTCTGATAACAACATCTGCCAACGGGCAATTCTCCCGGTTAAAGCAGGCTTCTCAAAGATGTACTTGATTGGATCCATATGAGAGATCAAACAAGTAGTATGTCGAATCATGTACTGGCGGAGACGCTTGGCAGCCCAGGCCAAAGCACAACACGTCTTCTCGAGCATGGAGTAGCGGGATTCACAGTCAGTGAATTTCTTGCTCAGGTAGTAGATGGCATGCTCTTTTCTCTTTGTCTCGTCTTGCTGTCCAAGGACACAACCCATGGAGTCTTCTAAGACGGTTAAGTACATTATCAAAGGTCTTCCTTCCACTGGAGGAGACAAGATGGGTGGTTCGAGCAGATATTCCTTAATGCTGTCGAACGCTTTCTGACAATCGTCTGTCCAGACGCAACTTTGATTTTTCCGTAGAAGTTTGAAAATAGGAGCGCAAGTTGCAGTCATGAGATATATGAATCTCGAAATGTAATTCAGACGTCCAAGAAATCCTCTAACTTGTTTCTCGGTTCTGGGTGAAGGCATTTCTTGAATTGCCTTGACTTTGTCTGGATCTACTTCGATTCCTCGTTTGCTGACAATGAAACCAAGGAGTTTTCCTGAATAGACACCAAAGGTACACTTGTTGGGGTTCAGGCGAAGCTGAAACTTCCGTAAGCGTTGAAATAACTTTGTCAGATTCTGTATGTGATCTTCTTCGTTTTCTGATTTGGCAATCATGTCGTCCACGTAGACTTCCACCTCCTTATGCATCATGTCGTGGAAAAGTGTAGTCATGGCTCTTTGATAAGTTGCCCCTGCGTTCTTTAGTCCAAAAGGCATAACTCGATAGCAGAACGTGCCCCAGGGGGTGATGAAAGCTGTTTTTTCCATGTCTTCAGGTGCCATTTTGATTTGGTTGTATCCTGAAAATCCGTCCATGAACGAGAAAACTTTGGATTTTGCTGTACTGTCTACCAACATATCAATATGTGGTAAAGGAAAATCATCCTTAGGGCTAGCTTTGTTCAAATCTCTGTAGTCGACGCACATGCGGACTTTTCCGTCTTTCTTAGGAACGGGAACAATGTTGGCTAACCACTGAGGGTATTCTGAAGTGACGAGGAAACCTGCGTTGATCTGCTTTTGAACTTCCTCTTTGATTTTCATGGCCATCTCCGGATGAGTTCTTCTCAATTTTTGCTTGACCGGAGGGCATTCTGCTTTTAATGGCAAGTGATGCTCCACTATACTGGTATCCAACCCTGGCATATCTTGATAAGACCAAGCGAAGACATCTGAGAACTCTTTGAGTAGCTGTACCAAACTCTCTCTGATCTCTGAACTGAGTGAAGCTCCAATCTTAACCTCTCTTCTGTTTCCATCGGAACCAAGGTTAATGATCTCTAGAGGCTCATTGTATGGCTGAATGGCCTCTTCCTTTTGTTGAAGTAACCGTGAAATTTCCTTTGATATTTCTTCGTCTTCTTCTTCCTCTGCCTCGAATACAGGAAACTCAAAGCTTGGAGAAGTCATACGGTCGTACGTTTCAACGGGGTATTTTATGATTAATCTGCATATGTGTGATAAGTTTTATTTAGACAACGAGGGAAGACTCGGTGTATGCAGTTAATAATTCTTTTTGATGTTTTTTAAGGGTGTTTTTTAGGATTACCAATTTCCGAAAAAAAAGAAAAGGAAAAACTAAACGAAGGAACAGAATGACATTTTTATTTATGGACAGTCATTTCTTGAAACAAAGACCCTATAAAACAAAACTCTATTGCTTTGGGCGAAGCAAAGAGGGACATTTTCCTAAGAAATAGTAAAATGCAAAGCCCTATGAAACATCTCTTCACCCTGGGCTATGGTGAGAGGACAAAATAACGGTGAAAGTTCCTACTTAGAAGTGCGAACAATAGTTGAAACTTCAACAGCTGTCCAGTAGTGGCGAACCCCATTGTGCACTAAGTAATCTGGAACCTTAGGCTTAAGCTGGCCTGTGGTAGGTCTTGATTTACCAACCACTGTCTTTGCAACACTCAGACGATCTTCTTCTACTTCAGCAGACTGAGCGGTGTGAGCATACCCATTTCCAAGTGGAGTATGTCGGTTTTTCTTTTGAGGAAACTTCCAATCTTCTGAATGGAGAGACTCGTTGTCGGAGACACTTTCGAGATCATCCTCTTCTGTATTTTGGTCTTGCTCTTCTCCCAAGATGGCATTGACTAGATATGTGAACTCTATATCCGTAGCCTCGGAAGGTGACTTGGGGATATAATCCTCAATGATGATTTCACCAGTCGATGATGATGAATAGCAAGGGTTATACATCTCTTTTGGCTGAGAGAGGTACTCAAAATCACTGTTCCATCCAGTTGGAACAATATCTTCAAGAGAGATTCTTGAACTTTCAGGAGCGGAGTATTTCACCATGTAGTCGAATTTTCCGCTTGGTTCTCCTAATGTATCCCAAGTCTCTTCGGGGATAGGAGGAACTTCTTCTGATGGACCATGACTTCTGGTGGTGAAGCTGTCAGTAACTTCATCACTGCTTGGTTGAGTCTTACTTTCAGATCCTTCATTTGGATAACAGCAAAGTGGTTCTGATTCTGGTAGGGAGATATATCCTGCTTCGTGAAGATAGGATAACCATTCCTCTTCATCGGTGCTTTCTGTATCGATGATATTGACTGTTTGTTGAACAGGTTGAAGAAAACCTCCACTGCAGAAAGTTTCTTGAATTGGGAGAACTACCTCAATTCCTGGAATAGCTTTTGATGATGTCGGAAAGAATCCAATTCCCGTTCTGTTCTTGTTGTTGGTAGGAATATTAATGTGCCCCCAACCACTGGTAGTGCCATCCTTTACAACTTGGATTGCATCTTTGTATGAAGAAATAGACGCTGCTTTCTCCTTTCCTTTGTCTAAGGAAAGTGCTTGGAATTTAGTTCCCACAACTTCTTTTGGTTCTATGTCGGAGAATGATGACAGGTTGCTGACGATTAGAGCTCGTTCTCCACATACAGTTACCAATTTGTTATTTCTTATGAACTTCAGTTTCTGATGAAGTGTTGAAGTAATTGCCCCAGCCTCATGAATCCATGGGCGACCTAGCAAACAACTGTATTGTGCTGGAATGTCCATAACCTGGAAAGTGATTTTGAACGTCTGAGGTCCAATAGTTATGGGAAGATCCACTTCTCCGAAAACTGACTTTCTTGATCCATCAAATGCTTTGACGATGACATGACTTTTTCTTAGAGGGTAATCTTCGAAAGATAATCTTGATAATGTTGATTTAGGCATGACGTTGAGAGAGGATCCATTGTCTATTAGGACTCCTGTGAGTACATCACCCATGCAGCCAACTAAGATGTGAAGTGGAAGATCTTCGTCACAGATCTTGGCAATGATGTTGTTGAATTGGCTTATAGTAACACTTGGTTCTACGAAAGCTTGTTCCAAAACTTTCTGTAGAGCTTCCCTATGAGCTTCAGAACTCAATAGCAGGGAAAGAACAGATATCCTAGACGGAGTATGTAGTAATTGATCTACAATGTTGTATTCACTCCTCTGGATTAACTTCAAGATCTCATCATTTTCTTTCGCTTGAACAGCATTGGTCGGAAGATTATCTTGCCTATGTGGTACTTCCTCCGAAGGTTTCTCCACATTTTCTGTTGTTCTGTTGAAGACTCGTCCACTTCTGGTGACTCGACTAACATCAGCAATGTTGACAACAGACGGTAATGGTATTTCCTTACCATTTTCAATGAATGTAGCGTTGTACTTGTATGGTATAGCCTTGCTGGACTCATACGGTACAGGTCCTGGTAAGTAGATGACTAGCGGTGCAACTGCTGTCTTCCTGCTGTCATACTTAACTTGCATAGGTTCAACTTGATTAATTTGAGGAGATACGGTAAAGACTTCATCATCTTCTCTATTGGCAAGAACAGTAATGGTATTGTCATCCATCAGCTTTTGAATGTCGTTGCGAACACGCAAACATCCTCGTGAATTTCTTCGACAGATTCTGCATCTACTGTAAGCGTGGAAATCTGTTCCAAAGTAGGCAAGTCCATTTAAAGTTTTGTGGAACCTGACTACTGATCCTTCAAGGTCTTCAACTTTGTAGATTTTGTATTCTCCTGGACATCCTTGAACCATGTTGATGTCATGTTCAGTTCTGACTCGGATATGTTGAATCCATCCCAAGTCCATTTGTTCTTGTAATGCAGCTTGAACTACGGCACATCCTTGATTATTCTTTGGACAAATTTCGCATGTGAAGTAGTTGTGAGGTGGTACATGACCGTACCCAGCTTGTTTAGCGTGCATCTTGACAAGATTTTCCCCTATCTGACGAATGTCGTAGATTTGAATGACGTTGGGGTGCTGGTCTATCAGATTTACTGAAGCTTCTTTATGCTGCGGCAAAGGATTTGCTTGGACGTTTGGATTAGTATCTTTGAAGGATAGCATTCCGCTTTTCACTAATCGTTGGACGTCAATCTTGAAAGAGAAACAGTTCTCAATATTGTGACCTGGTGCCCCCTGATGATAGGGACAAGATTGGTCAGCCTTATACCATGGTGAGGAACTGTTTGTAGGATTTGGAGGACTTCTTGTCTGAATGAGTCCTTTTGCCAGTAATGTTGGAAACAATTCTGCATACGGCATTGGTACGGGGTCAAAGGCAGGATACCTTGGAGCCCGATTGTTGTAATTTGGAGGTCGAACCTGCTGCTGAGGTTGCTGCGACCTTTGTTGAGTTTGTTGTTGTGAAACCTGAGGTTGATAAGCTGGCGCTGAGTTAACAACCGGAGTTATTGTTGCAACTTGAGGTTGGAATTTCTTCTTGATTTTGTGCAAGACATTGCTGACATCTTGATCCTTTTTCTTCTGGAAAGAACTTCCATACTTCCTTGGACCAACAGAAGATTCTGGTTCTTTGTTCAAGCGCCCCTCCCGAACTGCTTCTTCTAAACGTACACCCATGTTTACCATCTCAGTAAAGTCACTTGGTGCACTTGCAACCATTCGTCCGTAGTAAAATGGACTTAAAGTTTTGAGATAGATTTTTGTCATTTCTTTCTCTTCAAGTGGTGGACAGATTTGAGCAGCAACTTCACGCCATCTCTGAGCGTATTCCTTGAAGCTTTCTTTATCCTTTTGAGTCATGGCCCGGAGTTGATCTCTGTCGGGAGCCATATCCAGATTGTACTTATACTATTTGACGAAGGCCTCTCCGAGGTCTCGAAAAGTACGAATCTCTGAACTGTCCAAGTTCATGTACCATTTGAGTGCAGCACCAGTCAGGCTGTCTTGAAAATAATGAATGAGCAATTGTTGATTATCAGTCTGAGTTGACATTCTTCGAGCGTACATCACAAGATGACTTTGTGGGCATGAATTCCCTTTATATTTCTCGAATTCTGGTACTTTGAATTTGTGAGGAATCTTAACATTTGGAACTAGACAGAGGTCTGCAGCATTCTTTCCAAATAGATCTTGTCCTCGAAGAGTCTTGAGTTCCTTCTGCATTTGCAGAAACTGTTCCTGGAACTCGTCCAATCTTTCATACACGCCAGCATCCTCACTTGGAGCGTGATGATATACTTGTCCGCCTTGCGGGGGAAAAGTATGCATAATGGGCTGTGGAGAAGCCATGACAGCAGATCTTGGAATCTCAGCATTTTGTTGTGCGAAACCCATTGCCGTTGTTCTTGGAACTTCAATTTCCAGAGGTTTGTAACCCTCCGGTGGACGCATATCCATGGTGACTTTTGGAGCTTCAGAAGCTGGAGGTATGTACCCTTCTGGAGTAAAGTTATACGGCATGCCCCAAGGTCGATCAGGCGGCATGGTATACTGAGGAATAAGAGTAGAAACAATCTCGGAAACCACAGTCCTTTGTGGTTCTTCTGGCGTTGGTCGATTCTGCGCAACTACCAGGGCTTCTACCATACTATTGAGCCTTTCAACAGTACCTTTGAGAGTATTAATCTCTTCCCTGAGTTCTTCATTCTCTTGCTCAAAGTCTTCCATTCTTTTCTTGCGACTTGAACGAGTGTTGTATGGATGAGACAGCTTGAAAGTCTTGGTTCACCTCCTTCTCCTCCTCTCTTTCTGGAGAAAGGAAAGTAACTCTTAGATCCGCGACAATTCTCGTCTCAGTGCGTAAGACTAAAGCGATGTATGATATGCAATTAAGTTAATATTTTTCAAGGAAACACCATAATTACGTTATGAAACATCAAACTTTTATTAATTAAGCGAAACGCCGTTTTTACACACTTTGAAAAAGAAATACAGAGAAACTGAGAGAAAGGACTCTAAAACTTTGATGAAGAGCCGACTTCACGTTCTAACATCTTCTTCTGTTTCTTGAGCTGAGCGTTCTCTGACGTGAGCTGATCGATGATCCAGGAAGCAGGAGGGATATGATGAGAAAGTGACGTTTGTGTCACTTGTCGATCGAGTACTTCAAGTAACTCATCCTTCCTTCTTAGGATGTTTTGAATTTCAACATTTTCCGTGTTGACAATTCGATACTTGTTCCTCCAAGCATTCCTTTCTTGGCATACCTTGTTTAATGCCGCTTGTAATTTTTCAACATCGGTGGAGAAAAGGTAAATTGGTTCCCTTAGGGGAATAGGTTCTTGATGTTGATATGGCATCCTAAGCTTGAATGCTCTGACGCGTACCCATTGAAGGTAAGGATCCAGGGAGATGCAAAGATGTTTTCCTAACAATCTTCTCCCTTTGCTGTGAACAAGACGCCAGGCTTGGACAATTTCTTTCTTCAGCATGTTGCCATGATCGTCGATGTTCTTGAAGAACAGACCCTCCAATTGGATGTTACTTGGTATATTTTTCATGGGATAACCGTATTGACGACGGGCTAAAGCTGGATTGTAACTAATTCCTCCCTTAGTTCCAATAAGGGGTATGTTGGGAAAACTTCCACAACTGAAGATGATCTTGGTTTCGTCGTTGTCAGGACTACACCAATCAATGTCTGTATGAGTGAGAGACATGATTTTCTGTGACCAGTAAAGGCCATCCCTCATGTTCCAGAAAGTGCTAGACTTCGGCAGGTGTGAAACGAACCATTCGTATAACAACGGTACGCAGCATGTGATTAACCCTCCTCGCTGCAGGTTTCTTGAATGCACATAATGATAAGCATCCGCAAGCAAGGTTGGAACTGGATTTCCAATTAAGAAGATCTTAATTGCATTGATGTCGACGAAATCGTTAATGTTAGGGAACAAAAACAATCCGTAGATAAGCAAAGCCAAGACTTCCTCAAAAGCGCTCATATCTTGGATGCTGACGAAGTACCGAGCTTGATCAAACAGGAATTTGGAGGGCAATCCTTGAATTCCTCCTCTACTCACCATATGAGTTCTGATATCGACTACGTTCAAAGGAGTAGTTGCAGCAATGATAATGTCGTCAGGATTCTTTTCCAAACCGGAGTACGGATCTTGCGCGTACATGGGTATTCCAATCAGACGAGAGTACTCCTCTAACGTAGGCATGAGCTGATAATCTGGAAAGGTGAAGCAGTGATACGTTGGATCGTAAAACTGTACCAAGGTGGGAAGGATCCCATCCACCATGTTGGTATTGAGCAAAGGCAGAAGTTTTCCATACTTCTCCTTGAAAGCCTGGGGGTTGACCACCAGTTTTCCGAGCTTTCCCAGTTCCTCGACCTGGGGAATCTTGAAGGTGTATTTCCTAGCTCTCTTTCTTCCGTAATCCATGGTATAGATCCTTAAGTCCTTTCTCCGTTTCTCTCTTTCTATGAAGTTCAAAACGTTCGTTATTTAGTTTCCTTGAAAAACGACTTGAAAAAGACTCTTTTTGTTTTTAGTTGTTTATTAATGAATGATGCATGAATGCATGAATGCACACACAAGAGTTTTAAACAAACATGGCGTTGAAGGGTATAGTGGTCATGAAGTCAAAACGCAATCCCCGCCCCAATGGTAAACTAAGGATAAGGATTTTTGTACCTGTAGAACGGGTTCTAGGGGTCTCAGAGTTTTTGCTCAACCTTAAAGATACGTTGACTGGTATCTATAAGAGAGTTTTCTCTGAGTGTAGTATCTGCGTGACAATTACTTCCGTAATCACCGCTCTACGTCCTAAAAAAAAAGGCTTTAAGTGGGGTTAATGTGTTTCTAGGTCCTCCTGGTACAAATCATTCTCGGAATGCAGTGGCGCAGTTAATCACAACCAGCCAGGCAAATCCCAAGAGTAGACTTGGAAACCAAGATTAGAGGGCCTTCACCGGGAAGACATCCTCCATCCTATCTTATGTTGCACTCAAATCCGGGTATAGGATTTCTCACCACAAGGGGGAATCAAGCCCTTTCCCGATACAGAATAAACAAAATTAACAAATATATATGCAACAATCACATGATATGACACAGAGGTTAGGCAGGACCTCTCTTGTTTGAGGGGGAATTTGGCATCCCTAATTCCTCATTGGGGCTGGACCAGCAACAGGTCAACCATTGGTTTGGATGAAAAACCAAGGTTTTTAACACTTATATCCCCAGCAGAGTCGCCATTTTTCTGTGGTGTCGTTTTCTTTTACCTCCCCGTTTCACTTGGGAGGACGGCACGCTAAACCCTTCACGCGAAATTTGGAAGGAGAGTGCGCCCGTGGTGGGATGAATTTTATTTCAGTTCTTCCTACGATATCACACGAACTTTCTTATTTGTCCTACGAGTAGGAAAGGGGAAAAAAGATCTCAACTAAACCCTAGGAGTTTGCTAAGTGTGGGGATTTACACCTAGACTAGAAATTCTGGAGTCCGGGAGGTCGGTTATACATAGGGAAGTGTTTAAACACCCTACATATCTGTAGTACTCTACAGGAACCTTCTCTGTGTCATTGTGATTGTGTTTGCTGCTAATGATTGGGAAAGTTTCTCCTTTGTGTTAGGAGAAGGAATTGAATTGATTAAAAAAGACAGACAGATAGACAAACTGACTATTTTTGGTATTTTATTAGCTCGCTGAGATTCCTTGTGAACCTCATGCCTACATATCCCTAGTGGAAGTCAGAGCTTAATGTAGTTCGGGGAACCAACTAGGGAAATTAATTGTTTTTTGGTGCCTTGCTTGAAGCTCAAGGTTGAAGCTTGGAATTAAATCTCTGTTTACAGTAAAGAGACATGAAATTATCTCTACAGAGAGGTATTTGTACTATTCTACCACAAGCATTTTGAAAGAGTGACAGAATAACTGGATTCATTTCATTCAAGAGGGGGACCTTACTTGTGTGTGCAAGTATGCCAGTCAGATGCCTCTTAAATGAAAGAAAGATGCTCGTCCAAATTAGTAAAAATATCTCTCTATAGAGATAAGCTATGTCTATCTACTGTATAAAAGATTTGAATTTAGATGGCTTGTATGAGGCCCAAGCTTGAGGCTTTTTGATTGATTAATTAATATTATTGACTCTGGGAGATGACTCCACTGGGAATTAATTACAGGGTATTTTTGTGTTCTGTACAAAGCCCAGAATTGAGGCTGACTCTACTTAGGGAGACTCTGTTTGTGTGCCTTGTACAAAGCCCAAGGTTGTGGCTAACTGTTGAGAATAATTGAATGACTCTATTTTATGTGCCTTGTACAAAGCCCAAGGTTGTGGCTGACTCTAGCTAGGGAAAACATTATTTTCTGCCTTGTACAAAGCCCAAGGTTGTGGCGGACTCTTAAATGAATGAATTGAGTATGGATGACTATATGGGGAAAGATCCTAAGTGTTAGGAATCTTTGACACATGAAAGTATGGTTTATCTGCCTTGTACAAAGCCCAAGGTTGAGGCTGACTCTTGACAGGGGAGTTTTATTGTTTGGTGCCTTGTATGAAGCCCAAGGTTGAGGCTAACTGTTTTTGTTGGTTTTAACTCTACTGGAGATTAAAAAGACTGTTTTTCTTTGGAAGCTAACCCTTTCCAGGGATTTTGACTCAGCTGGTGAATTTGTATGTTAAAAGGCTGACTTTTATCATGTTTTTGGAGGCTGACCCTTTCCAGGAGTTTTGACTCTTTTGGGGAAACTATCTCCTAAGAGAAATGACATTATTTATTAATTGACTTTGGAGGCTAACCCTTTCCAGGGGTTTTGACATTTTAGACAGATGTTGGAGGCTAACCCTTTCCAGGGGTTTTGACATTTTAGACAGATGTTGGAGGCTAACCCTTTCCAGGGGTTTTGACATTTTAGACAGATGTTGGAGGCTAACCCTTTCCAGGGGTTTTGACATTTTAGACAGATGTTGGAGGCTAACCCTTTCCAGGGGTTTTGACATTTTAGACAGATGTTGGAGGCTAACCCTTTCCAGGGGTTTTGACATTTTAGACAGATGTTGGAGGCTAACCCTTTCCAGGGGTTTTGACATTTTAGACAGATGTTGGAGGCTAACCCTTTCCAGGGGTTTTGACATTTTAGACAGATGTTGGAGGCTAACCCTTTCCAGGGGTTTTGACATTTTAGACAGATGTTGGAGGCTAACCCTTTCCAGGGGTTTTGACATTTTAGACAGATGTTGGAGGCTAACCCTTTCCAGGGGTTTTATTGAAAATGAAAGAATGTGTGGAAGCTAACCCTTTCCAGGGATTTTTATTGAAAAGAATGGCAGAAAGATTATCTAGTGAGACTTCTTGTTTAAAGCCCAAGATGAAGGCTGACTCAATGCTGAGGATGATCAAACATGGATCCTAGACTCTGCTAAGGAAGATTGATGAAGATAAGGGTGACAGAGACTGTACATGTCTCTCATTCCAAAAGGTGTACTCAATGCAAAATTGAGACAAACTTAGCTTGTTTAAAGTCTGGTTTAAATTGGAAGAAACTCACCAGGGTAGGCTAAAAGGGTGACTAAAGACCTGTTCCTATGTTTATAAGAAACCTGATGGGTCCTTGTATACAAGCTCAAGAGGAAGCTGGAAATGCTTTTAAGAAGCCTGTGGGTCCTTGTACAAAGCCCAAGAGGAGGCTAATCGAGGGTCCTTGTTATAGCACAAGAGAAAGCTATGTAGTTTTGAACTTATTTTGGCTCTAAGCAGATGGGTAAGAGGTTTCACCGGGAATAATTCCTCTTTGGGTGGATGTGTCCTATTATTTGGATTCTAAGGTTTTTGCCAAGATGTTTCACCGGGAATAATTCATCTTGGGGGGTTTGAACTACAGATCTCTAATTAGGAAAGAGCCTTCACCGGGAAGACATTCTCAATCCTAGGTCATATTCCTATAATATATATAGTTTAACTGTCCTAGGGTTTATACTCAAACGTAGTTCTAAACAAATATATGTACAGTTTATATTTGACAGTAATTTAAACAAAGACTGTAAATTGAAAGCTTGTAAAGCCTAACCTGGATGGAGTGGAGGCCATTGAAGAAGTATGTACAGAGCCTCAACAATATTTTTGTTGTTTTGTTGATAACAGTTGAATATATATATGATAAACAGTTAATGGTTTTTTAAAACAGAAGAAGTGAAGATGGACAAAGGTCACATAGGTATCTGAAGAGTTTCACCGGGAATAATGCCCTTCAAATACCAGAGGAATGTTTTGAAAAACAGAAAGAAGATTTTGAAAATACAGTTTTGAAAACAAGCTAAGAAGAGAAGATTTTTGGGACTTACACTCTATTAGAGGCCCAGTACTTTACAGTACTGGTGTAAAAGCAATTTGAAAAATGATTTGGAATGATGTAAGGTTTTGTTGTTTGAAAACCTTAATCATTTGATTTATTCGGAGATTGAAAACAGTTTTGAAAATAGACAAAAGTCAACTTAATTAAGGTAAAAATAAAGATTTTTACTTAATTAAGACCTAAATAATTAGGGTTTTATCATAAACTTATTTACAAAAATGATTAGGTTAAAATAAAGTGATAATATATATTTAAAGTATTTAAGAAACACTTAAAAACATACTATTTTAAACCTAATTAAAAACTCAAGAAATAAATAATATTTTTATGATTTTTTTGACTATTCACAAAATAGATATATTAAATAATAGGTGTATGAAAAATGAAGTGAAAATGATTTATTTTGATAGGTTAAATAAATATGTGAAGTTGTGAAGAGAAATGAAAGAAATTAGTGTTAAAAAAATAAGTTTTGGCCCTTGGAGGGTTTGAACCCACGCCCTTGAGGTTACCAGCCCAAAACAACACCACTGAGCCAACGCGCGCTCAGTGTTAGTGACTTGCCTTCATTTGGTTATGTTTCAAAACAAGTTGTAAATCTTTGAAAAAAATAAAAGAACCAAAAAGTTTGGGGCGAGGGGGATTCGAACCCCAGACCTTTGGCATGAGGAGACTAAGAGCGCATGTGTGGCCACTAGGGCAAGTTATTCAGTCGTTAATAAAACACACACCATTCAAAATAAAATAAACTCTCCCCTGAGAATTCAAATTTGCGCGCCACCACCATCTTCATCTTCAACCTCAAGCTCTCCATTTTTGAATTTCTGAACTTACTCGTTTCTCAACCATTTGCAACGATGTAAACATGAAACTTGCTCTAAATTCACTCACGATTCTAAATATGTAACTAACATGAACTATCATTAACTACATCTAACTAATTTACCAGAAATCGTGAAGAACCCTAAAATTTCAAAATTAAATTAAATGACTATACTGAAAGATAAATGGATGATGATAGAGGGTTTTCAATCCTCTGATGATGCTGAACAAGATAGAATCGAGCTATTTCACAAAGAGTACTTAAATTAAAGGGAGAGAGTTCAGAAACTTACCTCTGAAAATGGAGATCGTGAGGATGATAGAGAGCAACTGGGCTTGTATGAATGATCCCAAAAGCTTCCTTGTGACTCAGTGATGCTAACTGGATGCTTGTAATGACCTCAAACCTCCTGAATTGTTCTATGGACCTCCCTCGATTTCAGCTTCAAGTGAACATGGAGGGTGTTGATTCTCAAGTTACAGATGAGCTGCAGCCATCTGATTAGCTTCACTATGACCTGAGGAGTGTGTCTGGATGACTGGCTTGCCTTGAAACCTTCTGAGTCACTCCATGGACCTCCAACTGCAGGTGCTCCAAAGTGAGAGCAACAATGGTGTTCCTCCACCTACAGAAGTGATCCAGGTGCTTGGATCACCTCAAATGACCTCCCTTGAGATGTTAGAATGCTCACTTCCCAAAGATAAGCTCTGGTTTGAAGAAATCGATTCTTCTTGCCAAAGAACTTTGAAAAACAATGAACAAGAGAAGAGAAAGAGAAAGCAAGTAATATGGTTGCTTTGGTGTGTTTTTGAATGAGGAATGCATCTGTATTTATAGGCAAATGGATCAGTATAGCTGCAGAGGAGTGAGCTTCCTTAGTGAAGTTGATTTGGTTTCTTAGTCATGAAGGAAATTTGCAAATATCTCTTATGCAATGATGAGAATTTTGATTCCATTTGATCAATCCCCTAGCCCTCGATTTTGCTTGATCTTAGGGGACAATTCTGAGCCAGAAATGAGCTCTAATTGGTTGGTGAGAAGATTCCTTGGGTGATTCATCAATTTGCCATAAATTCACAAATGTAATCATTACATAATCACATGTTCTTGTTTTTTTAGAATCTTCTTCAATTCTTATGGCATGGTGAAAATGAATGCATGGCATGTTTTCAGATGTGTTATGGGTCGTGTAGCATCCATAAGAGAGGTTATTTGCACAAAATTTGCAAAGTCCAAAAGTGTCCATGACCTATAATTTCACTTCATGAGGCCAACTTTGAACAAGCATAACTCCTAGCTCAAATTGAATTTGGAGAAGGTTGAACACAATTTGGAAAGCCCTAAACATCTACTTTAAATCATTAGTTTATGTCTTCTTCAGAATCATTTGGGAAATTTGTGAAAAATGAGCCCAAAGTTGGATGAAAACTAGGTTAAAACACTTAGAAAAATTTCTAAGTGTTTATGACCTAAACTTCAAAATTTCCAAAACTTCATAAATGGTTGATCTTTTGAAAAAAGTTCCTTTGTAAGATGTTGTTTTATTTTGCAAGATCTACAACTTTCATGTTGGAAGTTTTTTGAGTTGTGTAGGTGAAATTTTGAGTTCTCACCATGCCTTCAAAAACCCTAATTCCCGACTTTTCGCTCCTTGATGAATTTCTTTGAATTTCTTTGGTCAAATGACTTTGACATCCATATATTGATGATATTGATCTTTGAAAGTCATTTTTTGACCAAAAATCTTAAAAGTCAATGATGATCCTTCACAGTTGACTTTTTCCTGACAAAGTGAATTTTTGGGCTTTTGTGTAGAAACAAGATCTTTTCCTCAAATGAATGATGTAAATGGATTATATTGAGGTAGTAGAGATTCTTGAATCATGTCTTGAGTTTTGGATTCATGCCCTGATTAAAAGTCAACTATCTTGGTGAATTAGGTCAAAACCCTAATTTGTCGACCATGTGAAAATAATGACTGTAGACTTTGAATTGAAGTGTGATGTCCAGTAGATCTTGTAATATGAGTTATTTGAAGATGATTGATGTCTTTGAATGGTTCCCTAAGGCTTTTTAGGGTTTCCCAAAAGTGATCCCTGATTTTAGTCCTTGATAGGCTCAAAACCCTAGTCTGGTGACCTGAGTAAACCTGTACTCATATGACTGGATGTCTAATCAATCATAGATGAGAAAAGTGAAGTCTTTGAGCCTCATGATTGTATTAGGGACTAATCCTTGTATTGATTGATCCTTTGCCTGAGCTTTCTTGTCTTTGAGCATCCTCGATTGGATACCAGATGGAGAAGTGACTGCTCTGGGAACTTGTCTTGACCTGATGAAAAATCCTGAAGATATGCCATCTCAGGGGGTTCAAAAATTAGGGTATGACACTATATCGCATACATTACTTCATGATAAACATACGAGTTTCTCATTTACTTTGAGAGACTCGTCATATAATACATGCACCATGACATTGCATAAAAATTAACTTCTGTTTTTCAGGACACAGGTACAAGCAGATAAACAACATCTCAGATCTAATTCAGTTACTACGAACGGTGCTGACACAATCGACCTTCCAAGATCTAATTCCATCATCACAAACGGTGTGAACACGATCAACTTTCCAACGTCTAATTCAGTTACTACGAACGGTGCTGACACGATAAAAGATCTAATTCAATTACTACAAACGGTGCTGACACGATCAACCTTCAAATATCTAATTCTATCATCACGAATGGTGTGGACACAATTATCTCTCCAAGTCTAATTCAGTTACTACGAACGGTGCTGACACGACACACTTTCAAAGATCTAATTCAGTTACTATGAATGGTGCTGACACGATCGACCTTCAAAGATCTAATTCTATCATCACGAACGGTGTAGACATGATCAACTTTTCCAAAGTCTAATTCAGCTACTACAAACGGTGCTGACACGACAAACTCCAAAGATCTAATTCAGTTACTACGAACGGTGCTGACATGATCGACCTTCAAAGATCTAATTCTATCATCACGAACGGTGTAGACACGATCAACTTTTCCAAAAGTCTAATTCACCTACTACGAACGGTGCTGACACGACTAACATTCAACAACTACTTCCCATCACTTCAAGTTCAGATATAGTCTAACATTAGATTTATTATAACTTTCAAGACAGGTGGCATCTTAAAGCCCACTTCATATCCCAAATATCCGGATGGCATCTCTAAGCCCATCTCTGATGGTACAAATTTCTGGGTACTCTAGTGTTCAATCCTCTTCCACCTTCAGATACCGACTGGCATACAAACCACTCTACATCTTCAGGTTTAAGAAGATTGAACAAGGGCAGTTGTCATACCCCAAAATTTGCCCATCTCATTTTTCTTTTCAAGCTCATACAAAAGCTCAAGACTCAAAGATACACTCTCCTAAACAATGGCTCAATGAATTAGGGTTTCAAATTCTCTAAAGAAAATGAGTGGTTCAAGGTCTCCAATGGATTTCATATGGCTCATGATGTTTCAAACTATCTTTATGGAAAAGTACAAGCTTCAATTCCAAGGATTGCCCAGTCAATTGTTTAGAAAGTCAACAGTCGACTAGTTTGACCTAAAAGTCAATTGTGGTCAAAGTACAGTCAAAATTCCCGATTTTTTGTCAATATCCTAATTTTGAAGTATCATTCATCATTTGATCAAGTAATGATCATGATTCATCAAGAAAAGTTCAGAAATCAACAAAATCCAAAGTTTCTAAATTAGGGTTTTTGGGCTAAAAGTCAACTGAACTTTGATCAGCCATAACTTTCACATGGAACATCATAAATTTTCCATCCGAAGCTCAATTTGAAGGAAATTGAATTCTCTACAACTTTGACTCTCACATGCCAAGTCTAAAAATGCTTCATTTGAGAGATATGGATAAAAACATTATAGGTCCTTTTTGAAAGTCAACCAAAAGCATTTTTTTGTCAAAGCCAATATCATCAAGATAAAATCCTCAAATGGAAAAAAGCTTCCAAACTGGCTTATAGAAGACATCTTAAGGTTTCCAAAAAGTTCTAGAACTCTTCCATATCTTAAAAATTGAGGTAGATATGCCTTGTCAAAGTTGGACAATTTTGAGAGAAAAAATGTGAAATAAAAGGCTCCAAAATGAACCTTTTTGCAAAGGGACCCAATCTTTCTTGGCCCAATATTCACTCTCAAGTTATCCAAGGCCTCAAAATTCAATTTCCACGAATTTTTTTGATTTAGTTGATTTATTATGAATTTTTATTCATTTAAAAATGATTAAGATTAAATAATTCACTAGAAAATTAAAGATATGGTTTAAGGGATCAATTTGAATCAAATCCAATCATCATTTACCCCCATATTCCATATAATTTCGTGCTCCCCAAGATTGAATAAAAAAGATTGGAATTTGGCAAATATAGAAAGAATGAAAATCATATTTTCAATCAAAATTTTCAAATTAGCAATCAAGGATTCAAGAAGATTCTTTCAAGTTTTATTGACCTAATTCATTCTCCCATATATAAGTAAGCATTGCAGACCTAAAGAACAAGTTTTGACAGCATCCAAGAACCCTAGCCCGAGCTCCAAAGTTTAAGAAAAACTCAAATCGGTTTTGAAAATTGGAGGCGTTTCAAAGGGTTTCAAGCATTGCAATACGTCCCTGAGGGTTCACTAAAGCTAACCAGATCCTCGTTCGTGATCAGCACCCCCAGAATCACCTACTTCAAGCTCTGGTTTGTATAACTTTACATGTGTTCGATTAGTCTTTTTCATGCATCATTAGTGAATTTCATTCATATATTTGTGTTTAGTACGATGTTATGATCAATTCTGGAGATTTATTGGTGTTTATATGTTGTTATGAACGATATACCATTGTTAGGTGTCATACCCCAAAATTTGCCCTCCTTTATGCATCTCCAATGGCTCAAGGTTCAAAGGCTTATTCAAGTCACTCTCTCCTAATCAAAGATCTCCAAAACTAGGGTTTTCATTTTATCAAAGGATTGTGAATATTCAAGGTCTCAAATGGATCCCAAGGTGTCACATATATCTCAAAGCATCTCCATGTCAAAAGTCAAGCTTCAATTCCCAAGATTGCTCACTCAATGGCTCAGACGATCAATAATCGACTATGTTGACCTAAAAGTCAACTGTAGTCAAAATACAGTCAAACTTCAAGATTTTTGGTCAACATCAAGTATGTGAGGATATATCCATCATTTGATCAAAGGTTGATCATGATCCATTAATAAAAATTCAGAAATGAACAAATGCAAAGGTTCAAATTAGGGTTTTTTATAGGAGAAACTCAACTCAACTTTGACTGGTCGTAACTTTCACATGGAGCATCAAAAATGTCCCAACCAAAGCCTATTTTGAAGGAAATTTGATTCTCTACAACTTCTTCGCTCACAAGCCAAGGCCAGAAATGCTTCATTCAAGAGATATGGTCAAAGAGATTATAGGTCCTCCAAAAAAGTCAACAAAAACGCCTTTTAGGTCAAAGCTCATAACTTGAGAATGGAAGCTTCAATGAAGATGAAACCAAAAGGAGTGTTTAGAAGACTCTTTGAGCTTTCTAAAAAGTCCAAGAACATATCAAGATGATAAAAATTGAGCAAAATACGAGTTGTGGAAGTTGAACAATTTTGAAGAGGTGCATGAAGAGAAATGCTTGTCAAAATCAATTTTATTCCAAATGGGCCCAAGTTCTTTTGTTCTACACTCTATTCATCAGCCCATCTATGGTCTCTACACTCAATACCACGCCCCTTGCTATTTTATTTTATTTATTTTGGAATTATTTCCATTTAAATACAAATTAAATTAAATAAAATATGGAAACAAGGAACAATTGTATATGGGCTTTGCTTTTACTTGTCTTGAGGTCCAAGATAGCCCATAAAACATGTCAATTTCATGCACAAGCTTCAAGGGCAAGCAAAGAGCCAATTTTGGAAAGATTGCATATTGATTTTTCAATCAAATATTTTCATCAATGCAAGATATTATTGACACAAAACCTAACCCTAATACATCCATATATATTCTAAATGATTCACAAAACCAAGGGGGACGAAAAGAGCAAGAACATTAGGGTTTCTAAAACTCCAAACTTCAAGGAAACTAGGGCACAAAAGTTTTTTCGTGCACAGCCCTGCTTAACTAATTCCATGTATCAAATCTCTCTCCTGAGGCGTCTAAAGGTAAGATTAAATCAAGAATAAAGCCTTTTAGCATATGGAACCGAGGTACCATGTTCATCACTTGCACTCATATTTCAATGTTCGTATTTTGCTTATTTGTGCGTTTTGATCTCCAATAATGGTTTACTTGAGTTTCTGAAACAGATTAAGAAAGGTTTGGATCATTAGTTCGAAGCTCTAACGCATGGTTCTCGATCCACCATTGTTAGGGCATGAGAACACAAACTTTTCGTGTTCGTAGTTACAGATGTTTTTAAGCAGAACGAGCACCATCATCGTGTTCAGGAAGCCTCATTTAGTGGATCGGGGCATGACTTTTCATAGTTAACGCGTTACGTTTGAGTTTCAATGTTTGCAGAAAATCAAAGGTTTTTTCGCAGGTAAAATTGCAGGTGCTTTCGCATGAATTTCCGCAGGAAAAGGGGTGCTGCAAAACGAAGAAGATGAAGGAGGAGGAGATGTGGCGCACAACTGCTGGCCGGTCAAAACCTTACCCCTTTATCCACGCGTGCAAGCCTGTGAGTGGACGGTCAAAGGGTCAACGACCTCCCTCCAAATCTCATTGGATGCCAAACGCTACGTGGGACCCAGTTCTGGATTCATTGACTTTTCCCATTCATATGCTTTTATTCTATATATTTTATTGAGCCCATTCTATTTTCAAATTAGCAAACCAGCGCAGGTGGCAAGGCAAAGGAACATTTAACGTAAAGGAAGGGGGTTCGGTCAATGGCTCCTTTAGGTGATTTTGGCCATTTTATTTGAATGATGTTACTTGAGGATCCAGCGCGCTGCTGCCTCATACGTTCATCATGCACCCTCAATTATCACCATCAGATCTCCTACAATTCTGATCTAACGTACACAAGGCTGAGGGCCTATCATGGACATCAGGAAGCGCACCACATTCAATCAGAGCCCAGGTTCTTTTGTTTTATTTGTTTTTTTTTATTGTTTTTATTTTTATTTTATTTGTTAGATTAAATATTAGATGTATTTAATTTATTTAATTGGGATTAGGATATATGATTAGGATTAGGTTAATGACTAGGTTTGGGATTATTTCCCTGATTATTTGCCCGATCATTCGATTTAATTAATTTTAAATCAATTTTAATTAATAATAAATCACAAAAACCCTATAAAGGTGTAAGTATTAGGGTTTGCCCAATCCGACTGCCCATTTGGCAAAGAACATTAACCTTTATTTAATTCTCTTCTTGACCCGACTAAATCTATTAGTCGCATTAGACAAGAGATAAAAAAATTACAAGATTAAAATACATTCAATTTGCTGCCCGCGACGATCGAATCTATCGGTCAGAGTAACCAGCAATGCCCATTAATCCGTTAACTATAATGATCAAATCTATTGATCATCGCAACTAACGGTGACATATTAAATCAAGGTTGTACGCCCAAACACTAAAACATTCAAAACACACTAAACCACGACACTACGGATTTTCATCCCTTCAACACTGCGATGTTCATAACTGCGTTAAGTTAATTCAAAATACCTTCGAACTCCGCATTTCAAAACTACGATAGGCCATTCAAAAAGCCTTTAAAACAACTTCAAACACCTCCCTAATCAAACTCAAATTCAATGGCGTACAACCCTGTGCCCGAACTACGTTGACTCTGATTCTCCCTAAGGGGATACGTAGGCACTTGGATAACCAATGCGAGTCCCCCTCCCTAAAATCTCAATTCACCTAAAATCTCAATTTTGCCCTTTTCACTTCTTTAGCTATTATCTTAATTTTTAGCCATAAAACTTGACCCTTAGATTCAAAGCCAATAGGAAAGGATTGAGGGTGCCTAACACCTTCCCTCGACCTGATTATAATAACTTACCCCGATCTCTAAACTGCGTAGGGTTTCCTATTCGCCCTTCAGAATAGGTGGCGACTCTAAAAGTCTAATTTTTAGGGCAGGTTGCTACATTAGGGTTTGTAGCTTCAATTGGGGATTTTAAGTATAGGTAAAATTTGGTCCGATTAAGGCCATGGTTGTGTTCGTGAGGTCTGGATGATTTCATCCATGGCCTCGCGAAAAATTTCTACCGCATTTTGCTGTTATTCGTTATTCGCAGGGGCTATAGTAACGAAACGTCTGTAGGTAAAACCTATGGCAACAGACGAAGGTTGAAGATGATGTCGTGGCAAGATATCATTGGGAAATTCAAATGGAACGCGCGCCTTTTTTTGTTTGAGTCTCTAGGGATCACGTGTGTGTGTCATAACAAGGGCCATGGTGCACCTTCTTGATCCATCCATCAGATCCTGCCACTATCTCAATCCAACGCTCACAAAGCTGGCAGTCCATCATAGACCTCATTGGCTTGCCACACTGAATCGCAAGCTAAGTTTTCCAAAATTTTTTATTTCTATTTATTCAATAACTATTTCTTATATTGTTTGTTTATTTCATAAAACGTCTTTTAATTTTTTTTTCTTTTTTTTATAAAATCATAATAATTTGTTTCTAAATAATATTTATTTGATTTAAATAATTAAAATACTTAATTTAATTTATTTGTTAATAATAATCTTTATTTAATCTAAATAATTAAATAATTAATTTAATTTAGTTACTTAAATATTTAATTAGGTTAATATTTTTATTGATTGATTAAATTAATTATTAGGGTTAGATAATTTAATCGAAAACACTCTTTTGCCGATTTAATTAATTAGGGTGAAAACCACTGATTAATTAACCTAGTTTTCTTAATCATGGTTAACTTGTGCCCTAATCAGGTTTGCAAGGTTTGTCATTAGATCACTCATGCACTAAAATTTCTCTTCTTTGTGCAGACTTTCAGGGTTAGCCACTATCCTTCAGCCACGCGCCGTCCCAGATCGAAAAGCTAAGTCTCTGAGTTTTTATTTAATTTAATATTATTTTATTTTTTATTTGGCCTTTTGAATTAAAATAGGGTTTGCTTCAATCGCCAATGAATTGGTAATGCACTCACCCGATTATTTTTCCTTTGCCAATTTTCAGGGTTAACCAACCGATTAAAGCTCGAAACTTGTGGTAACCCTAAACTTATTCTTATTATTACTTGTGGTTAACCTATTAATTTTCTGGTTTATCTTATAAATTACTTTCCCCCCTCCCCCTGATGATATATTTTGTAACTGCTCCTGGTTTGTATTATTTGGCCTTGAAGGCACTTAAACTGTGATGCTATTACATTATTATTGATTATTACTGCGTGGTTAGTAATCTTAGGGAGTGCAAGCCTTGAAATAATTTAGGTCATTAATTAAAAGATAATTATCTGAAGTGAATCACGTGATTGTGCACCCACACACCTTTTATGATAACCCCTCTTATTGCCTGTAGCTTGTTGCCTTGTATTTGCTGCCTTATTTACTACAGAATAGTCAAGTCCCTCGGATACGAGGATGCCTCAGCAAATGTTGCCCTTAGTTCATTCTCATCACAAAAGATCATAAGTCATTTCGATGTTGCCTTCGGTTATATGATCTCGTCCCTCGAGGTTGCCTACGATATGATGTGATAGTTGTCATACCCTAATTTTTGACCCCCCTGAGATGACATATCTTCAGGATTTTTCATCAGGTCAAGACAAGTACCCAGAGCAGTCATTTCTCCATCTAGTACCTAATCAAGGATGCTCAAAGACAAGAAACCTCAGGCAAAGGATCAATCAATACAAAGATTAGTCTCTAATACAATCATGGAGCCCAAAAACTTCACTTTTCTCATCTATGATTGATTAGACATCCAGTCATATGAGTGCAGGTATACTCAGGTCACCAGACTAGGGTTTTTGAGCCTATCAAGGACTAAAATCAGGGATCACATTTGGGAAACCCTAAGAAACCTCAGAGGGTCATTCAAAGACATCAATCATCTTCAAATAACTCATATTACAAGGTCTACTGGACATCACACTTCAATTCAAAGTCTACAGTCATTACTTTCACATGGTCGACAAATTAGGGTTTTGACCTAATTCACCAAGATAGTTGACTTCTGATCAGGGCATGAATCCAAAACTCAAGACATGATTCAAGGATCTCTACTACCTCCATATAATCCATTTATATCATTCATTTGGGGAGAAGATCTTATTTCTACACAAAAGCCCAAAAATTCACTTTGTCAGGAAAAAGTCAACTGTGAAGGATCATCATTGACTTTTAAGGTTTTTGGTCAAAAAATGACTTTCAAAGATCAATATCATCAATATATGGATGTCAAAGTCATTTGGCCAAAGAAATTCAAAGAAATTCATCAAGGAGCGAAAAGTCGGGAATTAGGGTTTTTGAAGGCATGGTGAGATCTCAAAATTTCACCTACACAACTCAAAAAACTTCCAACATGAAAGTTGTAGATCTTGCAAAATAAAACAACATCTTACAAAGGAACTTTTTTCAAAAGATCAACCATTTATGAAGTTTTGGAAATTTTGAAGTTTAGGTCATAAACACTTAGAAATTTTTCTAAGTGTTTTAACCTAGTTTTCATCCAACTTTGGGCTCATTTTTCACAAATTTCCCAAATGATTCTGAAGAAGACATAATTTAATGATTTGAAGTAGATGTTTAGGGCTTTCCAAATTGTGTTCAACCTTCTCAAAATTCAATTTGAGCTAGGAGTTATGCTTGTTCAAAGTTGGCCTCATGAAGTAAAATTATAGGTCATGTGCAAATTGGAACTTTGCAATTTTGTGCATTTTGCTTCATGGATGGATGCTACACGACCCATAACATGTCTGAAACAATACCATGCATTCATTTTCACCATGGCATGAAGATTGAAGAAGATTCCCAAAAGCAAGAACATGTGATTATGTAATCATTACTTTTGAGAATTTATGATAAGCAATGATTCACCAATTGGAATCTTCTCCTAAGCCAATAAGAACTTGCTACATATCAGAAATGTTCCCTAAGATCCTGCAAGATCAATGGTTGGGAGAGCTGGCTCGAAAATGCATCATTGCAATTTGGAGATTCTTTGAATTTCTTCATGGCTAAGAAACCAAACTCACTACACTAAGCAAGCTTACTATGATCAATTGCTCTGAACCAATTGCCTATAAATAGAGGCCTCATTCTCATTCAGAAAACACACCAAAGCAACCATATTACTTGCTTTCTCTTTCTCTCCTCTTGTTCATTGTTTTTCAAAGTTCTTTGGCAAGAAGAATCGATTTCTTCAAACCAAAGCTTATCTTTGGGAAGTGAGCATTCTAACATCTCAAGGGAGGTCATTTGAGGTGATCCAAGCACCTGGATCACTTCTGTAGGTGGAGGAACACCATTGTTGCTCTCACTTTGGAGCACTTGCAGTTGGAGGTCCATGGAGTGATTCAGAAGGTTTCAAAGCAAGCCAATCATCCAGACACACTCCTCAGGTCATAGTGAAGCTAACCAGATGGCTGCAGCTCATCTGTAACTCCAAATTCAACAACCTCCATGTTCACTTGAAGCTGAAATCGAGGGAGGTCCATAGAACAATTCAGAAGGATTCAGGCTACAATAAGCATCCAGTTAGCATTATTGAGTCTCAGGGAAGCTATTGAGATCATTCATTCAAGCCCAGGTGCCCTCAATCATCCTCACGACCTCCATTTTCAGAGGTAAGTTTCTGAACTTCACCTCTATAATTTAAGTACTCTTTGTGAAATAGCTCGATTCTATCTTGTTCAGCATCATCAGAGGATTGAAAACCCTCTATCATCATCCATTTATCTTTCAGTATAGTCATTTAATTTGATTTTGAAATTTTAGGGTTCTTCACGATTTCTGGTAAATTAGTTAGATGTAGTTAATATTAGTTTATGTTAGTTACATATTTAGAATCGTGAGTGAAATTAGAGCAAGTTTCGTGTTTACATCATGGCAAATGATTGAGAAATGAGTGAGTTCAGAAATTCAAGTTCATAGAGCTTGAGGTTGAAGATGAAGATGGTGGTGGCGCGCAAAATTCAAATCTCAGGGCAGAGTTTATTTTATTTTGAGTGGTATGCGTTTTATTAATGACTAAACAACTTGCCCTAGTGGCCACACATGCGCCCTTAGTATCATCATGCCACAAGTCTGGGGTTCGAATCCCCCTCGCCCCAGACTTTTTGATTCTTTTATTTTTTAAGGATTTACAACTTGTTTTGAAATATGACCAAATGGAGGCAAGTCACTAACACTGAGCGCGCGTTGGCTCAGTGGTGTTGTTTTGGACTGATGACCTCAAGGGCGTGAGTTCAAGCCTTGCTAGGACCAAAACCTATTTTTTTTACCCCTTTTCCAACTTAATTCCTTCACAACTTTAACCAATCATTTAACTTATCAAATTAATTCATTTTGACTTCATTTTTTAAACACTTGTTGATTAATATATATATTTTATAAACAATCAAAAAAATCATAAAAATATTATTTATTTCATGTATTTTAATTAGGTTTAAAATAGTATGTTTTAAATGTTTTCTTAAATACTTTAATATATATATTCATCTTGTTTTAACCTAATTACTTTGTGAATAATTTTATGATAAAACCCTAATTATTTAGGTCTTAATTGGGTATAGATTTCATCTTTGCTTTAATTAAGTTGACTTTTTGTCAAATCTCAAAACTGTTTTCAATCTCTGATAAAATCAAATGATTAGGGTTTTCAAACAACAAAACCTTGTATCATTCCAAATCATTTTTCAAATTGCTTTTATCACCAGTACTGTAAAGTATTGGGCCTCTAATAGAGTGTAAGTCCCAAAAACCTTCTCTTCTTAGCTCGTTTTCAAAACTGTATTTTCAAAATCTTCTTTCTGTTTTCAAAACATTCTTCTGGTATTTGAAGGGCATTATTCCCGGTGAAACTCTTCAGATACCTATGTGACCTTTGTCCATCTTCACTTCTTCTGTTTTCAAAAACCATTAAGTGTTTATTATATATATTCAACTGCTATCAACAAAACAACAAAAAATACTGTTGAGGCTCTGTACATACTTCTTCAATGGCCTCCACTCCATCCAGGTTAGGCTTTACAAGCTTTCAATTTACAGTCTTTATTTAAATTACTGTCAAATATAAACTGTGCATATATATTAGTTTAGAACTACGTTTGAGTATAAACCTTAGGACAGTTAAACTATATATATATTATAGGAATATGACCTAGGATTGAGAATGTCTTCCCGGTGAAGGCTCTTTCCTAATTAGAGATCTGTAGTTCAAACCCCCAAGATGAATTATTCCCGGTGAAACATCTTGGCAAAAACCTTAGAATCCAAATAATAGGACACATCCACCCAAAGAGGAATTATTCCCGGTGAAACCTCTTACCCATTTGCTCAGAGCCAAAATAAGTTCAAAACTACATAGCTTTCTCTTGTGCTATAACAAGGACCCTCGATTAGCCTCCTCTTGGGCTTTGTACAAGGACCCACAGGCTTCTTAAAAGCATTTCCAGCTTCCTCTTGAGCTTGTATACAAGGACCCATCAGGTTTCTTATAAACATAGGAACAGGTCTTTAGTTACCTTTTAGCCTACCCTGGTGAGTTTCTTCCAATTTAAACCAGACTTTAAACAAGCTAAGTTTGTCTCAATTTTGCATTGAGTACACCTTTTGGAATGAGAGACATGGACAGTCTCTGTCACCCTTATCTTCATCAATTCTCCTTAGTAGAGTCTAGGATCTATGTTTTGGTCATCCTCAGCATTGAGTCAGCCTTCATCTTGGGCTTTAAACAAGAAGTCTCCATTAGATAATCTTTCTGCCATTCATTTTAACAAAATCCCTGGAAAGGGTTAGCTTCCACAAATTCCTTCATTTCAATAAAATCCCTGGAAAGGGTTAGCCTCCAAAGCCAATTAAAATCAATCCATCATTTCAATAAAAACCCCTGGAAAGGGTTAGCCTCCAAAGTCAATTAATAAAAAAATGTCAAAAAAAAACAAAGATTCATTCTCTTAGGAGATAGTTTCCCCAAAGAGTCAAAACCCCTGGAAAGGGTCAGCCTCCAAAAACATGATAAAAGTCAGTCTTTTAACAGACAAATTCACCAGCCGAGTCAAAATCCCTGGAAAGGGTTAGCTTCCAAAGAAAAACAGTCTTTTAATAAATAAAACCTCTTCAGTAGAGTCAAAACCAACAAAAACAGTTAGCCTCAACCTTGGGCTTCATACAAGGCACCCAAACAATAAAACTCCCCTGTCAAGAGTCAGCCTCAACCTTGGGCATTGTACAAGGCAGATAATAGAGTCTCCCCAGTGAGTTCTTCATCACTCAATAGCCACAACCTTGGGCTTTGTACAAGGCAGATAAACCATATCTTTCATGTGTCAAAGATTCCTAACACTTAGGATCTTTCCCCATATAGTCATCCATACTTAATTCATTTAAGAGTCCGCCACAACCTTGGGCTTTGTACAAGGCAGAAAATAATGTTTTCCCCTAGCTAGAGTTAGCCACAACCTTGGGCTTTGTACAAGGCACATAAAATAGAGTCATTCATTCAACTATCCTCAAAAGTTAGCCACAACCTTGGGCTTTGTACAAGGCACATAAAATAGAGTCATTCAATTATCCTCAACAGTTAGCCACAACCTTGGGCTTTGTACAAGGCACACAAATAGAGTCTCCCTAAGTAGAGTCAGCCTCAATTCTGGGCTTTGTACAGAACACAAAAATACCCTGTAATTAATTCCCAGTGGAGTCATCTCCCAGAGTCAATAATATTAATTAATCAATCAAAAAGCCTCAAGCTTGGGCCTCATACAAGCCAGCTAAAAGTCAAATCTTTTATACAGTAGATAGACATAGCTTATCTCCATAGAGAGATATTTTTACTACTCTACCACATTCAAACAAACAAACATTCAATTTCAATTTTAATCAAGTCTCCCATTTAGGATTTTGAAAGGCATGAGCTGGCAGTAAAACCCAGACATGTGGTAACTTTCCCTAATTTGGATGAGCATCTTTCTTTCATTTAAGAGGCATTTGACTGGTATACTTGCACATACACAAGTAAGGTCCCCCTCTTGAATGAAATGAATTCAGTTATTCTGTCACTCCTTTAAATGTTTGTGGTAGAATAGTACAAATACCTCTCTGTAGAGATAATTTCATGTCTCTTTACTGTAAACAGAGATTTAATTCCAAGCTTCAACCTTGAGCTTCAAGCAAGGCACCAAAAACAATTAATTTCCCTAGTTAGTTCCCCGAACTACATTAAGCTCTGACTTCCACTAGGGATATGTAGGCATGAGGTTCACAAGGAATCTCAGCGAGCTAATAAAATACCAAAAATAGTCAGTTTGTCTGTCTGTCTGTCTTTTAAAATCAATTCAATTCTCTCTCCTAATACAAAGGAGAAACTTTCCCAATCATTAGCAATAAACACAAACACAATGACACAGAGAAGGTTCCTGTAGAGTACTACAGATATGTAGGGTGTTTAAACACTTCCCTATGTATAACCGACCTCCCGGACTCCAGAATTTCTAGTCTAGGTGTAAATCCCCACACTTAGCAAACTCCTAGGGTTTAGTTGAGATCTTTTTTTCCCTTTCCTACTCGTAGGACAAATAAGAAAGTTCGTGTGATATCGTAGGAAGAACTGAAATAAAATTCATCCCACCACGGGCGCATTCTCCTTCCAAATTTCGCGTGAAGGGTTTAGCGTGCCGTCCTCCCAAGTGAAACGGGGAGGTAAAGAAAACGACCACCACAGAAAAATGGCGACTCTGCTGGGGATATAAGTGTTCAAAACCTTGGTTTTTCATCCAAACCAATGGTTGACCTGTTGCTGGTCCAGCCCCAATGAGGAATTAGGGATGCCAAATTCCCCCTCAAACAAGAGAGGTCCTGCCTAACCTCTGTGTCATATCATGTGTTTGTTGCATATATATTTGTTTATTTTGTTTATTCTGTATCGGGAAAGGGCTTGATTCCCCCTTGTGGTGAGAAATCCTATACCCGGATTTGAGTGCAACATAAGATAGGATGGAGGATGTCTTCCCGGTGAAGGCCCTCTAATCTTGGTTTCCAAGTCTACTCTTGGGATTTGCCTGGCTGGTTGTGATTAACTGCGCCACTGCATTCCGAGACTGATTTGTACCAGGAGGACCTAGAAACACATTAACCCCACTTAAAGCCTTTTTTAGGACGTAGAGCGGTGATTACGGAAGTAATTGTCACGCAGATACTACACTCAGAGAAAACTCTCTTATAGATACCAATCAACGTATCTTTAAGGTTGAGCAAAAACTCTGAGACCCTTAGAACCCGTTCTACAGGTACAAAAATCCTTAACCTTAGTTTACCATTGGGGCGGGAGACTGCGTTTTGACTTCATGACCACTATACCCTTCAACGCCATGTTTGTTTAAAACTCTTGTGTGTGCATTCATGCATTCATGCATCATTCATTAATAAACAACTAAAAACAAAAAGAGTCTTTTTCGAGTCGTTTTTCAAGGAAACTAAATAACGAACGTTTTGAACTTCATAGAAAGAGAGAAACGGAGAAAGGACTTAAGGATCTATACCATGGATTACGGAAGAAAGAGAGCTAGGAAATACACCTTCAAGATTCCCCAGGTCGAGGAACTGGGAAAGCTCGGAAAACTGGTGGTCAACCCCCAGGCTTTCAAGGAGAAGTATGGAAAACTTCTGCCTTTGCTCAATACCAACATGGTGGATGGGATCCTTCCCACCTTGGTACAGTTTTACGATCCAACGTATCACTGCTTCACCTTTCCAGATTATCAGCTCATACCTACGTTAGAGGAGTACTCTCGTCTGATTGGAATACCCGTGTACGCGCAAGATCCGTACTCCGGTTTGGAAAAGAATCCTGACGACATTATCATTGCTGCAACTACTCCTTTGAACGTAGTCGACATCAGAACTCATATGGTGAGTAGAGGAGGAATTCAAGGATTGCCCTCCAAATTCCTGTTTGATCAAGCTCGGTACTTCGTCAGCATCCAAGATATGAGCGCTTTTGAGGAAGTCTTGGCTTTGCTTATCTACGGATTGTTTTTGTTCCCTAACATTAACGATTTCGTCGACATCAACGCAATTAAGATCTTCTTGATTGGAAATCCGGTTCCAACCTTGCTTGCGGATGCTTATTACTCTGTGCATTCAAGAAACCTGCAGCGAGGAGGATTAATCACATGCTGCGTACCGTTGTTATACGAATGGTTCGTTTCGCACCTGCCAAAGTCTAGCACTTTCTGGAACATGAGGGATGGCCTTTACTGGTCGCAGAAAATCATGTCTCTCACTCATACAGACATTGATTGGTGTAGTCCTGACAACGACGAAACCAAGATCATCTTCAGTTGCGGAAGTTTCCCCAACATACCCCTTATTGGAACTAAGGGAGGAATCAGTTACAATCCAGCTTTAGCCCGTCGTCAATACGGCTATCCTATGAAAAATATTCCAAGTAACATCCAATTGGAAGGTCTGTTCTTCAAGAACATCGACGATCATGGCAACATGCTGAAGAAGGAAATTGTCCAAGCCTGGCGTCTTGTTCACAGCAAAGGGAGAAGATTGTTAGGAAAACATCTTTGCATCTCCCTGGATCCTTACCTTCAATGGGTACGCGTCAGAGCATTCAAGCTCAGGATGCCCTATCAACATCAAGAACCTATTCCCCTAAAGGAACCAATTTACCTTTTCTCCACCGACGTTGAAAAACTGCAAGCGGCATTAAACAAGGTATGCCAAGAAAGGAATGCTTGGAGGAACAAGTATCGAATTGTCAACACGGAAAACGTTGAGATTCAAAACATCCTAAGAAGGAAGGATGAGTTACTTGAAGTACTCGATCGACAAGTGACACAATCGTCACTGTCTCATCATATCCCTCCTGCTTCCTGGATCATCGATCAGCTCACGTCAGAGAACGCTCAGCTCAAGAAACAGAAGAAGATGTTAGAACGTGAAGTCGGCTCATCATCAAAGTTTTAGAGTCCTTTCTCTCAGTTTCTCTGTATTTCCATTTTCAAAGTGTGTAAAAACGGCGTTTTTCGCTTAATTAATAAAAGTTTGATGTTTCATAACGTAATTATGGTGTTTCCTTGAAAAATATTAACTTAATTGCATATCATACATTGCTTTAGTCGTACGCACTGACACGAGAATTGTCGCGGATCTAATAGTCACTTTCCTTTCTCCAGAAAGAGAGGAGGAGAAGGAGGTGAACCAAGACTTTCAAGCTGTCTCACCCATACAACACTCGTTCAAGTCGCAAGAAAAGAATGGAAGACTTTGAGCAAGAGAATGAAGAACTCAGAGAAGAGATTAATACTCTCAAAGGTACTGTTGAAAGCTCAATAGTATGGTAGAAGCCCTGGTAGTTGCGCAGAATCGACCAACGCCAGAAGAACCACAAAGGACTGTGGTTTCCGAGATTGTTTCTACTCCTATTCCTCAGTATACCATGCCGCCTGATCGACCTTGGGGCATGCCGTATAACTTTACTCCAGAAGGGTACATACCTCCAGCTTCTGAAGCTCCAAAAGTCACCATGGATATGCGTCCACCGGAGGGTTACAAACCTCTGGAAATTGAAGTTCCAAGAGCGACGGCAATGGGTTTCACACAACAAAATGCTGAGATTCCAAGATCTGCTGTCATGGCTTCTCCACAGCCCATTATGCATACTTTTCCCCCGCAAGGCGGACAAGTATATCATCACGCTCCAAGTGAGGATGCTGGCGTGTATGAAAGATTGGACGAGTTCCAGGAACAGTTTCTGCAAATGCAGAAGGAACTCAAGACTCTCCGAGGACAAGACCTATTTGGAAAGAATGCTGCAGACCTCTGTCTAGTTCCAAATGTTAAGATTCCTCACAAATTCAAAGTACCAGAATTCGAGAAGTACAAAGGGAATTCATGCCCACAAAGTCATCTTGTGATGTACGCTCGAAGAATGTCAACTCAGACTGATAATCAACAATTGCTCATTCATTATTTTCAAGACAGCCTGACTGGTGCTGCACTCAAATGGTACATGAACTTGGACAGTTCAGAGATTCGTACTTTTCGAGACCTCGGAGAGGCCTTCGTCAAACAGTATAAGTACAATCTGGATATGGCTCCCGACAGAGATCAACTCCGGGCCATGACTCAAAAGGATAGAGAAAGCTTCAAGGAATACGCTCAGAGATGGCGTGAAGTTGCTGCTCAAATTTGTCCACCACTTGAAGAGAAAGAAATGACAAAAATCTATCTCAAAACTTTGAGTCCATTTTACTACGGACGAATGGTTGCAAGTGCACCAAGTGACTTTACCGAGATGGTAAACATGGGTGTACGTTTAGAAGAAGCAGTTCGAGAAGGACGCTTGAACAAAGAACCAGAATCTTCTGTTGGTCCAAGGAAGTATGGAAGTTCTTTCCAGAAGAAAAAGGATCAAGATGTCAGCAATGTTTTGCACAAAATCAAGAAGAAATTCCAACCTCAAGTTGCAACAATAACTCCGGTTGTTAACTCAGCGCCAGCTTATCAACCTCAGGTCTCGCAACAACAAACTCAACAAAGGTCGCAGCAACCTCAGCAGCAGGTTCGACCTCCAAATTACAACAATCGGGCTCCAAGGTATCCTGCCTTTGACCCCGTACCAATGCCGTATGCAGAATTGTTTCCAACATTACTGGCAAAAGGACTCATTCAGACAAGAAGTCCTCCAAATCCTACAAACAGTTCCTCACCATGGTATAAGGCTGACCAATCTTGTCCCTATCATCAGGGGGCACCAGGTCACAATATTGAGAACTGTTTCCCTTTCAAGATTGACGTCCAACGGTTAGTGAAGAGCGGAATGCTATCCTTCAAAGATACTAATCCAAACGTCCAAGCAAATCCTTTGCCGCAGCACAAAGAAGCTTCAGTAAATCTGGTAGATCAACACCCCAATGTCATTCAAATCTACGACATTCGTCAGATAGGGGAAAATCTTGTCAAGATGCACGCTAAACAAGCTGGGTACGGTCATGTACCACCTCACAACTACTTCACATGCGAAATTTGTCCAAAGAATAATCAAGGATGTGCCGTAGTTCAAGCTGCATTACAAGAACAAATGGACTTGGGATGGATTCAACATATCCGAGTCAGAACTGAACATGACATCAACATGGTTCAAGGATGTCCAGGAGAATACAAAATCTACAAAGTTGAAGACCTTGAAGGATCGGTAGTCAGGTTCCACAAAACTTTAAATGGACTTGCCTACTTTGGAACAGATTTCCACGCTTACAGTAGATGCAGAATCTGCCGAAGAGATTCACAAGGATGTTTGCGTGTTCGCAACGACATTCAAAAGCTGATGGATGACAATACCATTACTGTTCTTGCCAACAGAGAAGATGACGAAGTCCTTACCGTATCTTCTCAAATTAATCAAGTTGAACCTATGCAAGTTAAGTATGACAGCAGGAAGACAGCAGTTGCACCGCTAGTCATCTACTTACCAGGTCCTGTACCGTATGAGTCCAGCAAGGCTATACCATACAAGTACAACGCTACATTCATTGAAAATGGTAAGGAAATACCATTACCGTCTGTTGTCAACATTGCTGATGTTAGTCGAGTCACCAGAAGTGGACGAGTCTTCAACAGAACAACAGAAAATGTGGAGAAACCTTCAGAGGAAGTACCACATAGGCAAGATAACCATCCGACCAATGCTGTTCAAGCGAAAGAAAATGATGAGATCTTGAAGTTAATCCAGAGGAGTGAATACAACATTGTAGATCAATTACTACATACTCCGTCTAGGATTTCTGTTCTTTCCCTGCTATTGAGTTCTGAAGCTCATAGGGAAGCTCTACAGAAAGTTTTGGAACAAGCTTTCGTAGAACCAAGTGTTACTATAAGCCAATTCAACAACATCGTTGCCAACATCTCCGCCGGAACTAATCTAAGTTTCTGTGACGAAGATCTTCCTGAAGAAGGGGTGGACCACAATCTTCCACTTCACATCTCAGTTGGCTGCATGGGTGATACACTCACAGGAGTCCTAATAGACAATGGATCCTCTCTCAACGTCATGCCTAAATCAACATTATCAAGATTATCTTTCGAAGATTACCCTCTAAGAAAAAGTCATGTCATCGTCAAAGCATTTGATGGATCAAGAAAGTCAGTTTTTGGAGAAGTGGATCTTCCCATAACTATTGGACCTCAGACGTTCAAAATCACTTTCCAAGTTATGGATATTCCAGCACAATACAGTTGTTTGCTAGGTCGCCCATGGATTCATGAAGCTGGGGCAATTACTTCAACACTTCATCAGAAACTGAAGTTCATAAGAAATGACAAATTGGTAACCGTATGTGGAGAACGAGCTCTGATCGTCAGTAACCTGTCATCATTCTCCGACATAGAACCAAAAGAAGTTGTTGGAACTAAATTCCAAGCACTTTCCTTAGACAAAGGAAAGGAGAAAGCAGCGTCTATCTCTTCATACAAAGATGCAATCCAAGTTGTAAAGGATGGCACTACCAGTGGTTGGGGGCACATTAATATTCCTACCAACAACAAGAACAGAACGGGAATTGGATTCTTTCCGACATCATCAAAAGCTATCCCAGGGATTGAAGTAGTTCTCCCTATTCAAGAAACTTTCTGCAGTGGAGGTTTTCTTCAACCTGTTCAACAAACAGTCAATATCATCGATACGGAAAGCACCGATGAAGAGGAATGGTTATCCTATCTTCACGAAGCAGGATACATCTCCCTATCAGAATCTGAACCACTTTGCTGTTATCCGACTAAAGAATCTGAAAGTAAGACTCAACCAAGCAGTGATGAAGTTACTAACAGCTTCACCACCAGAAGTCATGGTTCATCAGAAGAAGTTCCTCCTATCCCCGAAGAGACTTGGGATACATTAGGAGAACCAAGCGGAAAATTCGACTACATGGTGAAATACTCCGCTCCTGAAAGTTCAAGAATCTCTCTTGAAGATATTGTTCCAACTGGATGGAACAGTGATTTTGAGTACCTCTCTCAGCCAAAAGAGATGTATAACCCTTGCTATTCATCATCACCTACTGGTGAAGTCATCATTGAGGATTATATCCCCAAGTCACCTTCCGAGGCTAAGGATCTAGAGTTCACATATCTAGTCAATGCCATCTTGGGAGAAGAGCAAGACCAAAATACAGAAGAGGATGATCTCGAAAGTGTCTCCGACAACGAGTCTCTCCATTCAGAAGATTGGAAGTTTCCTCAAAAGAAAAACCGACATACTCCACTTGGAAATGGGTATGCTCACACCGCTCAGTCTGCTGAAGTAGAAGAAGATCGTCTGAGTGTTGCAAAGACAGTGGTTGGTAAATCAAGACCTACCACAGGCCAGCTTAAGCCTAAGGTTCCAGATTACTTAGTGCACAATGGGGTTCGCCACTATTGGACAGCTGTTGAAGTTTCAACTGTTGTTCGCACTCCTAAGTAGGAACTTTCACCGTTATTTTGTCCTCTCACCATAGCCCAGGGTGAAGAGATGTTTCATAGGGCTTTGCATTTTACTATTTCTTAGTTAAATGTCCCTCTTTGCTTCGCCCAAAGCAATAGAGTTTTGTTTTATAGGGTCTTTGTTTCAAGAAATGACTGTCCATAAATAAAAATGTCATTCTGTTCCTTCGTTTAGTTTTCCCTTTTCTTTTTTCGGAAATTGGTAATCCTAAAAAACACCCTTAAAAAAAAACATCAAAAATTATTAACTGCATACACCGAGTCTTCCCTCGTTGTCTAAATAAAACTTATCACACATATGCAGATTAATCATAAAATACCCCGTTGAAACGTGCGACCGTATGACTTCTCCAAGCTTTGAGTTTCCTGTATTCGAGGCAGAAGAAGAAGAAGACGAAGAAATATCAAAGGAAATTTCACGGTTACTTCAACAAAAGGAAGAGGCCATTCAGCCATACAATGAGCCTCTAGAGATCATTAACCTTGGTTCCAATGGAAACAGAAAAGAGGTTAAGATTGGAGCTTCGCTCAGTTCAGAGATCAGAGAGAGTTTGATACAGCTACTCAAAGAATTCTCAGATGTCTTCGCTTGGTCTTATCAAGATATGCCAGGGTTGGATACCAGTATAGTGGAGCATCACTTGCCGTTAAAAGCAGAATGCCCTCCGGTCAAGCAAAAATTGAGAAGAACTCACCCGGAGATGGCCATGAAAATCAAAGAGGAAGTTCAAAAGCAGATCAACGCAGGTTTCCTCGTCACTTCAGAATACCCTCAGTGGTTAGCCAACATTGTTCCCGTTCCTAAGAAAGACGGAAAAGTCCGCATGTGCGTCGACTACAGAGATTTGAACAAGGCTAGCCCTAAGGATGATTTTCCTTTACCACATATTGATATGTTGGTAGACAGTACAGCAAAATCCAAAGTTTTCTCATTCATGGACGGATTTTCAGGATACAACCAAATCAAAATGGCACCTGAAGACATGGAAAAAACAGCTTTCATCACCCCCTGGGGCACGTTCTGTTATCGTGTTATGCCTTTTGGACTAAAGAACGCAGGGGCAACTTATCAAAGAGCCATGACTACGCTTTTCCACGACATGATGCATAAGGAAGTGGAAGTCTATGTGGACGACATGATTGCCAAATCAGAAAATGAAAAAGATCACATACAGAATCTGACAAAGTTATTTCAACGCTTACGGAAGTTTCAGCTTCGCCTAAACCCCAACAAGTGTACCTTTGGTGTCTACTCAGGAAAACTCCTTGGTTTCATTGTCAGCAAACGAGGAATTGAAGTAGATCCAGACAAAGTCAAGGCAATTCAAGAAATGCCTTCACCTAGAACCGAGAAACAAGTTAGAGGATTTCTTGGACGTCTGAATTACATCTCGAGATTCATATATCTCATGACTGCAACTTGTGCTCCTATTTTCAAACTTCTACGGAAAAATCAAAGTTGCGTCTGGACAGACGATTGTCAGAAAGCGTTCGACAGCATTAAGGAATATCTGCTCGAACCACCCATCCTGTCTCCTCCAGTGGAAGGAAGACCTTTGATAATGTACTTAACCGTCTTAGAAGACTCCATGGGTTGTGTCCTTGGACAGCAAGACGAGACAAAAAGAAAAGAGCATGCCATTTACTACCTGAGCAAGAAATTCACTGACTGTGAATCCCGCTACTCCATGCTCGAGAAGACGTGTTGTGCTTTGGCCTGGGCTGCCAAGCGTCTCCGCCAGTACATGATTCGACATACTACTTGTTTGATCTCTCATATGGATCCAATCAAGTACATCTTTGAGAAGCCTGCTTTAACCGGGAGAATTGCCCGTTGGCAGATGTTGTTATCAGAATATGACATTGAGTATCATGCACAGAAAGCCGTGAAAGGAAGCATTCTAGCTGAGCACCTGGCTCACCACCCACTCAATGGTCATGAATCAACCAATTTCGACTTTCCGGACGAGGACGTCATGTACCTCAAGATGAAAGATTACGACGAGCCACTACCAGACGAAGGACTTGAGATAGGATCCCAGTGGGGCTTAATCTTTGACGGAGCTGTCAATACTTATGGACGAGGAATTGGGGCAATCATTGTTACACCTCAGGGTACCCATATTCCATTTACTGCCAGATTAACTTTCAAATGCACAAACAATGAGGCCGAATATGAAGCTTGCATCATGGGTCTCGAAGAAGCCATGGATCTAAGAATCAAACACTTGGATGTATATGGAGATTCTGCTTTGGTCATCAATCAAATCAAAGGAGAATGGGAAACACGCCAACCAGGGCTAATTCCTTACAAAGATTACGCGAGAAGATTATTACCATTCTTCGACAGGGTAGATTTTCATCACATCCCTCGTGAAGAAAACAACTTGGCTGATGCATTAGCCACACTCTCTTCCATGATTAGGATAAATCATTGGAATGACATTCCTCGGATCGATGTTATGCGCCTGGATAGGCCCGCTCATGTGTTCACAGTAGAAGCAATCATCAACGACAAACCGTGGTATCACGACATCAAGAACTTTCTTCAAAAGCAAGAGTACCCTCTTGGGGCGTCAAAGAAAGATAGAAAGACTTTGAGAAAGTTAGCTTGTAGATTCTTCCTGAATGAAGATGTTCTGTACAAGAGAAACTTCGACATGGTTCTGCTCAGATGCGTTGACAGAAAAGAAGCAGAAATACTCATGAGAGAAATACATGAAGGTTCCTTTGGTACTCACACCAATGGACATACCATGACAAGGAAAATACTGAGAGCAGGATATTATTGGCTGACGATGGAGTCAGATTGCTACCAGTACGCAAAGAGGTGTCACAAATGTCAGATCTACGCCGATAGAATTCATGTGCCACCATCTCTTCTCAACATACTCTCTTCCCCTTGGCCTTTCTCCATGTGGGGAATCGACATGATTGGAATGATCGAACCAAAAGCGTCCAACGGACATCGCTTCATCTTGGTAGCCATAGACTATTTCACCAAATGGGTTGAAGCAGCTTCATATGCAAACGTTACAAGACAAGTTGTCGTCAGGTTTATCAAGAATCACATCATCTGTCGCTACGGCATTCCTAGCAAGATAATCACTGACAATGGGTCAAATTTGAATAACAAAATGATGAAGGAGCTTTGTGAAGAATTCAAGATCGAACATCACAACTCATCTCCTTACAGACCAAAGATGAATGGAGCTGTAGAAGCAGCTAACAAAAACATCAAGAAAATCATTCAGAAGATGGTCATCACTTACAAAGATTGGCATGAAATGCTCCCGTATGCTCTTCATGGTTACCGTACATCAGTACGTACTTCGACTGGAGCAACTCCTTTCTCCCTTGTATATGGCATGGAGGCAGTCCTACCTATAGAGGTTGAGATTCCATCAATGAGAGTTTTGATGGAGGCAAAATTAACAGAAGCCGAGTGGTGTCAAAGCAGATTCGATGAATTGAACTTAATCAAAGAAAAGCGCATGACAGCTTTATGCCACGGACAGCTATATCAACAAAGAATGAAGAAAGCTTTCGACAAAAAGGTTCGACCTCGCACAATCAAAGAAGGCGACCTTGTACTCAAAAAGATTCAATCTTTTCTCACAGACTCGAGAGGGAAATGGACTCCCAATTATGACGGCCCCTACGTGGTCAAGAGAGCTTTCTCAGGAGGAGCCTTAATACTCACGACTATGGATGGAGAAGAATTCACCCGTCCTGTGAACGTCGATGCAGTCAAGAAATACTTCGCCTAAATAATTAAAAGAACAGCTCGCTAAGTTGAAAACTCGCAAAGAGCGACTTAGGCAAAAAAGAGCGTCTCGGTGAATCGAAAACCCGAAAGGGCGGTTCAGGCAAAAGTTAGAGACATAAAAAAATAAATAATCAATCCCGGTAGACTTAAAACCCGAAAGGGGTAGTTTACGCAAAAGTTAGGGATATATGGCAAGTAACTGTGTTCAGGACAAACTTGATCATTCAAAATCCATAAGCGGAGTATTCATCAGCAGTAGGTCATCTTCTACGAAGCACGAATACAGCGCAACTCGGAGTGGAAGGGAGAGATAACGGTCGTCACGTTTCATCGTAGCCCTTTTCCCGAAAATTACCAATTTCCAACTTTGTAAATACTCCATGGAATCAAGCATTTGGCTGATTACCATTCCATATATAATAATTTGAGCCTTGTGCTTTTCCTTTGCAATCTAGTCTTATTCAGTTTCTTGAAATGCATTTTAAATTTAAACAGTCACTTTCTTGAAACAAATGTTTTCATAAAATAAAAATGAATTTACTTGCAAAAATAAAGGTGAAATTTCTTTATGAGGTTTGCAAACAATAGGAAGAATGCAAACAGTTGCTCCGAGAACGGTTGAGACTCCGGGAACCAAGATTTCCCCAGGAGGTCGCTTTGCGAACATCTCCCGATGACGGATCTTTACTTCAATTCGTATTACTCACTTCGGACAGCGGACAAATGATAACCAGATATTCCCAACAGAGTTCGAACTACAAGAAGAGAACATCTTCTGATCAACAAGAATTCAAGTCGTATCATTAGGGTTTTACATCCGCGACAATTCTATTCACGTTCACTTTTCATTTTATCATTATCATAATATTCATGCATACATTACATCATAACTGCATAGTCAAATTAAGGCTTTTAATCATGAGAATGCCCGAGTCATGAGGGCATAAACTCAAGTTTCCCCTGCAAACACTGGAGAAACTTTTTCCTTCAAGACAACGACTCATGTAAAGAGATTTCCCCAAGCAATTCAACAGATGGTAGTCTCCCTCAAAGAGATAGTTTGTTCACTTTTGGAATCCCTCAACTGAGAATCTCCTGCACAGCAACATTCAACAGTCTTTTTCAGATAAGATAGTCTGCTTCGCATTTTGGAATTCCCTACAGGTCTGGTATTTCCCCAGCAGGGTCAAGTGATGCCACTTCTTGTCAAAGAGTAATTCAGAAGCTCCCAGCAGATCGACAAATGATTCCCCAACAGAATCAGTGAATGGTAGTCTTCATCCAGAAGATAGTTCATGATCCCCAGCGGAGTCAACAAATGGTAGTCTTTCCCCAAGGAAAGACAGTTTGTCTGTTAAATACTCAAGAGATCGACGAATGGTAGTTTCTTCAAACAGTTTGTCTGTTTCAGGGATGTTTAGTTCCCCACAAAGTCAATAAATGGTAGTTTTCCCCTTAGGAAAACAGTTTGTTGATTCCTCAGGCACCAATCGACGAATGGCAGTTTTCACCCCGAAAACAGTTCGTCTGCCTTCAAAACAAAGTCATTAGCCCCTCAAAAGAGCGCGGGCCCATATGACAATCTTTCAAAGATGCCAGGTCAAAAGGGAAGATGGCGAAGTTTCTTTATTACCATCAAATGGTATCTCATCTCCAAGTGCTGATGAGAAGTTTGATGAGTGTAATACGGTGAACTGACTTTTTATCGATCGAAATGTCGCGGTAAGCAAGAGTCGCCACCGACTTTTATTTTATCCAAACCAAATCAGAAAGGCAAAAAGAAACAGAAAAAAAACCTTTTAAAGAAATCTAAGTTCGGGGGGTAATTTATGCAAAGGGAAGGTGTAAGGCACCCTTTGCATCCATGGTTTTCCATGGGCTCTTAATTGCTTTGCTTGCTCGTTTGTTTAGAAAAAAGGTAGATGAAAGAAAAAAAGTGGACTTTAGCTCGTAAATGAGCGTAGCCAGTTTTTTGAAGAATTATGAGAAAGAATATGAAAATTGAGCAGTGCAAGGCAATTAGGGGCAATTACCTTAAACTCAGATGATAGGTCTCTTTTTGCCTTTCAGAATGAAAGGGTCTATCCTTGCCATAAGAGGGCAGGAAGCCTTTCGTTTGGAGATTGAAGGGTCATCGAAGTATCCTTTACCATAAGACTGTCCCATGCCATAGAGGGGCAGGTAGTCTAAGGCAAGGATCAGAATAAGCCATTTTCGTAGGCAGCCAGAAGATACCTCAGCCTTTTTCTGTAGGCAACTTCCGAGGGTCAAGGTCATTTGTGTATCGAAGGCAGCATCATTAGGGTCGTATGACCTTTAGTATTCGAGGCAGCATGGCTGAGGTATCTTCGAATTCGAGGGACATGGCTTATTCTGCAAAAAACACAAAGGCAACAGGCAACAAGGCAACAAGGCAACAGGCAACAGAGAGGGTTACCCAAAAGGTGTGCGTGTGTGCAACAATCATGTGATTAATTCGATTAACTTATCTTATAATTAGTGAGGCTAAGTTAATTACAATCTTGCACTCCCTAAATTACTAACCACGCAGTTTAATATAAACAGTAAATACGGGGAAGGAAAATTGTAACCAGCGGGATAACACAAATAGGTCTGAAACAAGTAATAATATAATTGAGGTTAGGGTTTAGGGTTACCGATACGCGTAGCTTTTGGCAATTGACAAACCTGAAAGGGCGGAAAAAATGGCAAACAGAAATAGGGTGAGTGCATTATCGGTTCGGAGGCAAACTTCATTAACCACAAAGAAAATAGAATAATAAATTAAAAGTAGAAATAGAGATAAGGTACTTAGCTTGGCATTTGCCTGATAGAGTTGAGGGCAAGGTTTGCCAGAAGCATCGACTCTGACCATTAGGAATGAGCAAAGAAACAAATAAGGCGTGAGTGTATTATCAGATTCGAGGGCGAAGGGATTAACCCTAAAAATAAAGAATAAATAAATATAAAAATAATAGTAAAGACAAATGAGGGTACTTAGCTTTGATTTGATCTGATATGGTTGCTAGGAGCCTTTAGGGTTGATCCTGAAAAAGGCAAGGCAAAAGAGATGAAAGCAAAGCAAACCCTAAAAGTAAAATAACCTAAATATAATTTAAATTGAATTAGAATTAAATTACTTAACTTCGAGGTTTGTTGAAGGCGCATAGTCGGAATTAATCATATTGCTAACCCTGAAAAGGCACAGAAGAAGAAGATTTTTAGTGTATTATCAATCCTGGTTACGATTCAGATAGAATGTAATGATAAATCGATTTAATTAATTATTGGTCTTGCGACCTAATTAATTAAATCGAGGCAAAATTTGAGTGAAAATAAATTTTAAGAATTTTTGGGATTAAAACAAAATAAATATGAATTTTTAAAGGTATTAAAATGATTTAAATAATATAAACAAAATAAATATAAATAAATTAGGTAATTATATTTAAAAAAAAGGAAATTAAATGATATATATATATATATATATATATATATATATATATATATATATATATATTAAACAAATAAAGGATAAATATTAATATATTTAAAAGAAAATAATAAAAATAAAATAATTATTATTAATTATATAATAAAAAGAAGTTTTGAAGATAACATATATTTCATATAAAATATTTAAACAAAAAAAACAAATAAAACAATATATAAATGTAACTAACTAAATAATTTTATGTAATTAAATATAAAAAAAAATTAGAAATCTTAGCTGGTGATCGTGTGTGACGCACGAGCGTGGTGTATGGTGGTCACGCAGCATCAGGCGCATTGGATGAAGAACTAGCGAGATCTGATGGTCAAGATGGTGAGGGTACACGCCAACGCGTGTTTCATGTCGCGTGGGATCCGTCTGCAAGCCAAAGCCAAAACGCGCGCGAACCCTTCAAACTAACCAACCAGGTGGTGCCACGCAAGCGTCTTCTACCTCTAGCCCCTTCTTTTAACAGCGCTCCTTTTCAGATGCGCTATAATATGTCTCCTCCATTCCTGAAAAATAGCGAATAGGGCATACAAGAACAGAAATTTTTCGCACCAGGTCCATTGAATTCGTATGGGCCTTGCGAATTCAACCATGGTATTAATTGGTTCTAATTTTACCTGTAGAGAAAAACCCTAATCCAAACCGAAAACCCTAACAATGGCAATCAGTAGCAAACACGCATGGAAAAGCAATTAACGGTCCAGAAACAATCATTACATCAAGGCAAACAATGTTACGCAATAAGATTTCAATGATGATGCATGAAAAACACAAATCGAATCAATTTTCAGAAGAACAAACCGTGGGATGTAGCGGAGTGTTCTTGGTGATGCAGTGCTTGAAATCGATCGGGAGAGGTTCCTTGGAAGTCCAGGAATGAATTGGGATCAACAAAAAGCCTTGAATCACCTTGTAGCCAAGAATTGGAATTTGAATTTTGTATGAACTTTTGAACTCGGATTTGATGGCTCTTGAGGCAAAAATCTCTAAACCTTGTGCTATGGCTGTGGTCAGTATATATAGAGGAATGATTAGGGTTGATAAACTCAATCAAATCTTCTTGAATCAATCCCTTGAAATTTGATTTCAATCTCATACTTAAAGTTTCTAAATTTGCCCAAAATTGAATCAATCTCTCTTAATTAGTGCTTGTACGAAATTTGATTGACTTAGAGGAATATATTGATTGATTTCTTGACTTAAAATCAAAGCAAGATCATATCTTTCATATTTTTACTATTTTGTATGATTTAAATTATGATTTTTAATAAATAAAAAACCATAAAATATCCCAAAAAAAATAAAGAGGTACATTCTTGGGACGTGCATGGGCCTAAGATGAAGTTTGGATGAAGAAAACATAGGCCCATTTGGAAATATTTGAAATTTTGAGCCTTTTCTTTTCACATTTTTTTCTCAAAAATAGTCCAACTTTGACAAGGTGTACCTCTCTCAATTTTTGAGGTATGGGGGTGTTCTAGGACATTTTGGAAACCTTAGAGAGTCCTTTATCCAATGCCTTTGGTCTCATATCAAAATCATTTTCCATTTTTATTTTATGACCTTTTGAAAAAAGTGTCTTTTTGTTGACCTTTGAAAAGGACCTATAATGTATGAAGCCATATCTCTTAAACCATTGACCTATGAGCTCTGATTCTTGGACCATTGGATAGAGGAATCAATTCCCTTTAAAATGAGCTTTAATGGGAATTTTTCTGATGAAGTATGAATATTTGGTGAATTTTCAAAGTTTGGTTGACTTTTTCAGTTCATGCCCAAAATAGTAACTTTTGACTTTTCTGATCTTTCCTTGATGAACCATGATCAATTCTTGATCAAATGGTGAATGATACTTCAATGTGAGGGTCTTGACAAAAAATCAGGAGTTTTGACTTTATTTTGACCACCGTTGACTTTTTAGGTCAATTAGTCGACTTGTGACTTTCTGAACTTTTGAGTGGCCAGAGCTTTGAGATAGGCCTTGATACTTGTCATGGAAGTAATTTGAGCCATATGGGATGTCTTGGAGTCATTGATTCAGTGATTTTCCTTTGAAAGAACCAAACCCTAGTTCAGAGCCTTTGTGTAGGGGAAAGTGTCTGGAAGCTTTGTGTGTTGATATGAATTTGTGTAAGAGAAATTGTGTGGGCAAATTTTGGGGTATGACAGCTGCCCCTGTTCAATTATCTTAAACCTGAAGATGTAGAGTGGTTTGTGTGCCAGTCGGTATCTGAAGGTGGAAGATGATTGAACACTAGAATACCGAGAAATTTGCCCTAGCTGAAATAGGGACTTTTGCCGGAGATGGGCTTAAAGATGCCATCTGACTTGATAGGATTGAGAGTTAGAATGTGTCATATGTTAGACAGTTTGCATCCGTAGATGTCTGGAAGACCGTGCGTTAGGTCGAAGAATAGATCGCACGTTAGACTATTCTCAATTGCATCCTCAGATGTCTGGAAAACCGTGCGTTAGGTTGATGGATAAGCCGTACGTTAGACTACCCAATTTGCATCCGTAGATGTCTGGAAGACCGTGCGTTAGGTCGAAGAATAGATCGTATGTTAGACTATTCTCAATTGCATCCTCAGATGTCTGGAAAACCGTGCGTTAGGTTGATGGATAAGTCGTGCGTTAGACTACCCAAATTGCATCCGTAGATGTCTGGAAGACCGTGCGTTAGGTCGAAGAATAGACCGTACGTTAGACTATTCTCAATTGCATCCTCAGATGTCTGGAAAACCGTGCGTTAGGTTGATGGATAAGTCGTGCGTTAGACCAGATCCTCTGTGTTGAGAAGTATTTGAATGTTGATCGTGTCATTACTGTTCGTGGTGATATAATTAGATTCTCTTGGCGTGTCAATACCGTTCGTAGTGACTGAATTAGATCTTTGAAAATGACCGTGTCATTACCGTTCGTGGTAAATGAATTAGACCTTCGAGCGTTGACCGTGTCAGTACCGTTCGTAGTAACTGAATTAGATCTTGGAAATTTGGAGATTTCGTTCATTTGTCTGTACCTGTATCCTGCAATAGGTATAGTTAGTTTTTATGCAATGTCATGATGCATGTATTATGAGTTTCCCAAAATAAATGAGAAACTTGCATATGAAGTAATGTATGCAATGTATGAATATGTTTATGATATATGATCTTTTTTGAAGATGCTCAGCTGGGGACTTATGATTTCTGCTTGGGGACAATCAGTAACTTGATGCACCCTGATTGGGAATAAAAAATATTAGTCAACCATGTTGGAGAAGAGCGAAGTGTTGAAGAAACCGGTTGTGTTGAAGATGTAAACCCTATTGGGGAGCCATGTCTTTGTCGGGACGAGAGCATTTGAAGATATCTTCTTAATGATTGCTCTGTGGGGATATGATCTTGTGAACCCGACTCTGTGGGGGAGACATGGGTGTCTTGAAAGTTCCCCCCAGTATTATAGCTGCCATTCATGGATTTGTATTGGGACACACCGCTGAGTATTGATCAAGATGTCGGACTGGACTTGCATAGATTTGCCCCAGTTAGCAGGAACTTTAGAAAGATTCGCCTCGCGAGGGCACTATGGGCGATATGTCCCTAGTAATTGTAAACTTAGGATGATGCCCCTGATTGTTTTGGCATCCTGAGAGATTCTCGGAATCTTGACTTGATTGCCCCAGATTGTTTGGACAAAACACGTTGTGCCCCTTGTATATGCAGGAGACATTGCTTCTGGAGTGATCTTGTCTGTCGGGATAACTATTAGTCATTAGTTGTACCCTGTACAAATTCTTTCTGTTGCTAACATTTGAAATTATGTAGCAGAATATGTTTAATAATGAATTCATGAGATGCAATGCATACATTTGTCTTGAGTTTTGAAAAAACATTAAAACAAGAGATGTAAAAGCGTGATATTCGTAAAAACATGCTATTTGTAATAATGTGATGTTTGTGAAAAACAGGATATCAACTTAACATTTGTAGTAAACTTTAAGGAGTCGGGATACCCTTTTGGTGACAGTATGCTTTTGAACTAACCATGCTTCAGTTAGGACTTTCAAGGGTTGTAATGTGGCTTGGTTCACGGTTTAAGAAACAAAGGATAAAGGCTCAAAATTTGATTGTACCCATCCCTTTCTTCGTGATGTTCTTCATTCCTAAGCTCAGTTGGTTCGACTTATGCATTCAGGTTCCAAGAGACTTTTGGATTTGCGCCTTTGATAATGTTGATGGTTTGCAAACAAGGAGAACTTTTGAGATGGCAGTCACTTCTTCCTTTTGGTAGTCACAACTTTGAGTTGTTCAAGAATTTATTGACTTCTCTCTTCATCTTTTTGATATCCCTAACTTTTGCCTGAACTGTCTATTTTGAGCTTACAGTCAGCGGGATGCCTTGATTTTTTTGCCTAAGTCACCTTTTTGATTTTTGACTTAGCAGGCTTTTCTTTGTATATATGTTTTTTCATCTTTTTTTCCTTTTGAAAGATATTGACTGCGTTGCTTAATGATTGATGAACCATCATTGTCTTTTGATTGACATCTCCAACACTTCTTTGATGTGTATGGTTGAACCTTTGTGGTTGAAACCTTTGTTGAAAGGTGTACTGAATGATTCTCTTAAAATAGAATGCACAGCCAAATTAACTGAGAACTACCCTGCCCCAGGTTATGATCAAGGGTTTTAATTTAGCACAAGAAAGAAACTTCTACTTCTTAGGCTCAACGGGGTTGACGAGGGATTATCATCCTTATATCTCCACTGTTTAGGAATTGAAACAATGCCTGTACATCGTCAGCATAGTCTGTTCAAAAGCATACTATATGAGGTTGCGGTATCGTTCTCGTCATCCTCCCTTAAAAAGCTTACAGCTTAGCCGGAGTTGAGTATCACAAAACATATGCAGAGTAACGACATAATTTAAAAAGAGTGATAGCGAAATAATTTATTCAAGACAAACATATGCAATGCACTGATGATGATTATTAAAACAAATAATGTCTATCATAATTGGAGTGTTTAAACAAACAGAACAGAAATTGCAAATGAAAGTAAATCTAATGATCTAAAAAGTTCATCCTTCTAGCCATCCATAACATTAGCAATCTTGTTGTGATTAGGCATGGGAGCAGTGATCACATTAGGAGTTGCAGGAGTGTCGAACTCAATTTCACCAGCATCTATCATATCTTGAATCTTGTTTCTCAGGGCCCAACAACTATCAGCATCATGCCCAGCAGCATTGGAGTGGTAAGCACATGTAGCTTTGGGATCGTAAGACGGGCTTGCAGTGTTGGGAAACTTCGGAGGATCCTTTACGGTGATCAGATTGGCTTTCAGCAGATGTTGTAGAGCTTGAGGTAAAGGCATGTTGATCTTGGTGAATTGCCTTTTAAGTCTATTAGTCTTGCGTTGATATTCTGGTCTAGCGGTTTGTTGAGATGTTGGGGTAGAGATAAGGACGGCACCAACAGATTGGTTCTGATCGTTCTTACCACGGCCCTTCTGACTTTGAACAGCATTAGCCTCGTTTCTTCCCTGATATGGCATCTTGGTAGTACCAGAAGATGAGCCCACTTGAATCTTCCCACTTCGAATACCATTCTCAACACGTTCTCCAGTCAAGATAAGATCAGTAAATCCATACGAGGAACTACCCAGCAAGTGACTATAGAACGGCCCAGTTAGCGTACCCATGAACATGTCCACCAGCTCCCTATCAGTCAAGGAAGGTTGGACTCTCCCAGCTAGATCCCTCCAATTTTGCGCATATTCCTTGAAACTTTCTTTGGGTCCCATAGACATGCTTTGTAGTTGCATGCGAGTTGGTGCAAGATCAGAATTATATTGGTATTGCTTGTAGAAAGCAACAACCAAATCCTCCCAAGTACGGATGCTAGCACCCTCCAGTTGATAATACCATTCGAGTTGAGTTCCAGATAAACTCTCTTGAAAGAAATGGATCCAGAGCCTCTTATCAGCAGTGTGAGGCTGAATCTTCCTCACGTAAGACCTCAAGTGCATCTTAGGACAGGAAATTCCATCATACTTAGCAAAGGCGGGAGTTTTGAATTTTGGAGGAATAACTACCCCAGGAACGAGTCCTAGTTCTTCAAAATCCAGCCCAGGTACCTTCTGAATTTCCACATTTCTCAGACGCTCTTCTAACATCTTGTATTTGTCATCGGGATGTTCGCCCTCATGGTAATAGTCCTCTTCTTCTTCAGAGGGTTTGACAGAATCATGGTTACTTTTTGCATCGGTTTTGATACTAGCATCATCATCTTGCTCATCCTCATCACTGTCTTCTGAGGTTTCAGCATCCCTGAGTTGCAGGATCGGTCTAAGCTTTTTTACTCGAGTCTTCTTACCTTCTTTGGGAGTTTCTGCTTCTTCAACCTTTTTGAGAGGGCCTTTGAACCTTCTTCCCAAATTGAGAACACCTTTAGGTTTCTTGGTCTTCTTTTCCTTCTCAGTCAGAAGGGATTTCAGCTCATCTTGCCCCTTGGACAAATTCATAATCAAGGCTTGGAACTCAGCGTTTTGAGCTTGGAGATCCTTAACTGATTGTTCGAGATTCATGATGCTGAAATAAACAGCGAGGAAGGATGAGAGACCTATTGTAAGAAACCTGATATGCGATGTTATGAATATAAATGCAATGCTTTCAAGGATCTATAGGAAATTTAGTTTGCAACGTTTAGACATTGAATCAAACAGAGTTATGTCTAGAGAATTCTGGCTTTCGTCTTTGGACGTCCTTCTTTGAGAATCAAGCTCACCATATCAAGTGGGTCATCGCCTCTGATTCGGGATATTTCTGAATTCGAAGGTACATGGCTAGAGGAAAATAAATCCTCTTGCCCCTTGATAGGTATCGAGTCTCTGGATTGGAAGGTACGTGGCCAGAGGAAAATAAATCCTCTTGCCCCTAGATGGGAATTCAGTCTTTAATAAGAGCACCTGAAATCGTGCGCCCTAAATTCCTAAGATCCTTGAAAGGGTTAGTTGATCATCTTATGCTTATGATGTCATGATGTCATGATGTTATGCAAATGCAGTTCATTAGTCATGGTGTGAGATAGTAAGGACAAACAAGTCCTTTCAATAAAACCTGCGAGGAAATGAAGGTTAGTAGTAAACACGAACAAGTCACATAAGTCACACAATTTTTGGCTTAAGGCTTGCATGGAGTCTGATCGGGTGTCCTTCCCAAGGATATTTCTATGGATAAGGAGATTTCAGCAACGGGTTCTACCAAGTGACTCAGAATTGTCAGCCCTCCTAAAGCACCCTCGAACATGATACATACATACCATGCAATGATACTTTGAGAAAGGACCTATCTGAGTTGTAGTATCGGGTAGCGACTATGCTCTTAACATACATCAAGAGTAGTCCCCCCACTACGTTCCTAAAAGTCTGGACGGGTTAAAGGTAACTAACGGTCCTTGAGCTCCGACTCACCCACAGGTATCCACACGAACCTCCCTCATACAAGAGAAGCATGTAAACACCCATAGAGGCCTAACTCAAGCGTGAACTCTCATATTGACCAATCCCAAGCATACACAAGGGAGGTCGCCATGACTATGCCACTTCCTATCTTAGATGTACTTGAATCCGGGAATAAGATTCGTCCTTCAGTTAATTCCCAAAACGCCCCTGAAAAATAAAACAAACAAAGCAAACAATTTAAAATGAATCCTAAACTTTTAAGGTAACCCCTCTTAATCGAAATGTCCCCAGCAGAGTCGCCAGTTCTGTAATACGGTGAACTGACTTTTTATCGATCGAAATGTCGCGGTAAGCAAGAGTCGCCACCGACTTTTATTTTATCCAAACCAAATCAGAAAGGCAAAAAGAAACAGAAAAAAAACCTTTTAAAGAAATCTAAGTTCGGGGGGTAATTTATGCAAAGGGAAGGTGTAAGGCACCCTTTGCATCCATGGTTTTCCATGGGCTCTTAATTGCTTTGCTTGCTCGTTTGTTTAGAAAAAAGGTAGATGAAAGAAAAAAAGTGGACTTTAGCTCGTAAATGAGCGTAGCCAGTTTTTTGAAGAATTATGAGAAAGAATATGAAAATTGAGCAGTGCAAGGCAATTAGGGGCAATTACCTTAAACTCAGATGATAGGTCTCTTTTTGCCTTTCAGAATGAAAGGGTCTATCCTTGCCATAAGAGGGCAGGAAGCCTTTCGTTTGGAGATTGAAGGGTCATCGAAGTATCCTTTACCATAAGACTGTCCCATGCCATAGAGGGGCAGGTAGTCTAAGGCAAGGATCAGAATAAGCCATTTTCGTAGGCAGCCAGAAGATACCTCAGCCTTTTTCTGTAGGCAACTTCCGAGGGTCAAGGTCATTTGTGTATCGAAGGCAGCATCATTAGGGTCGTATGACCTTTAGTATTCGAGGCAGCATGGCTGAGGTATCTTCGAATTCGAGGGACATGGCTTATTCTGCAAAAAACACAAAGGCAACAGGCAACAAGGCAACAAGGCAACAGGCAACAGAGAGGGTTACCCAAAAGGTGTGCGTGTGTGCAACAATCATGTGATTAATTCGATTAACTTATCTTATAATTAGTGAGGCTAAGTTAATTACAATCTTGCACTCCCTAAATTACTAACCACGCAGTTTAATATAAACAGTAAATACGGGGAAGGAAAATTGTAACCAGCGGGATAACACAAATAGGTCTGAAACAAGTAATAATATAATTGAGGTTAGGGTTTAGGGTTACCGATACGCGTAGCTTTTGGCAATTGACAAACCTGAAAGGGCGGAAAAAATGGCAAACAGAAATAGGGTGAGTGCATTATCGGTTCGGAGGCAAACTTCATTAACCACAAAGAAAATAGAATAATAAATTAAAAGTAGAAATAGAGATAAGGTACTTAGCTTGGCATTTGCCTGATAGAGTTGAGGGCAAGGTTTGCCAGAAGCATCGACTCTGACCATTAGGAATGAGCAAAGAAACAAATAAGGCGTGAGTGTATTATCAGATTCGAGGGCGAAGGGATTAACCCTAAAAATAAAGAATAAATAAATATAAAAATAATAGTAAAGACAAATGAGGGTACTTAGCTTTGATTTGATCTGATATGGTTGCTAGGAGCCTTTAGGGTTGATCCTGAAAAAGGCAAGGCAAAAGAGATGAAAGCAAAGCAAACCCTAAAAGTAAAATAACCTAAATATAATTTAAATTGAATTAGAATTAAATTACTTAACTTCGAGGTTTGTTGAAGGCGCATAGTCGGAATTAATCATATTGCTAACCCTGAAAAGGCACAGAAGAAGAAGATTTTTAGTGTATTATCAATCCTGGTTACGATTCAGATAGAATGTAATGATAAATCGATTTAATTAATTATTGGTCTTGCGACCTAATTAATTAAATCGAGGCAAAATTTGAGTGAAAATAAATTTTAAGAATTTTTGGGATTAAAACAAAATAAATATGAATTTTTAAAGGTATTAAAATGATTTAAATAATATAAACAAAATAAATATAAATAAATTAGGTAATTATATTTAAAAAAAAGGAAATTAAATGATATATATATATATATATATATATATATTAAACAAATAAAGGATAAATATTAATATATTTAAAAGAAAATAATAAAAATAAAATAATTATTATTAATTATATAATAAAAAGAAGTTTTGAAGATAACATATATTTCATATAAAATATTTAAACAAAAAAAACAAATAAAACAATATATAAATGTAACTAACTAAATAATTTTATGTAATTAAATATAAAAAAAAATTAGAAATCTTAGCTGGTGATCGTGTGTGACGCACGAGCGTGGTGTATGGTGGTCACGCAGCATCAGGCGCATTGGATGAAGAACTAGCGAGATCTGATGGTCAAGATGGTGAGGGTACACGCCAACGCGTGTTTCATGTCGCGTGGGATCCGTCTGCAAGCCAAAGCCAAAACGCGCGCGAACCCTTCAAACTAACCAACCAGGTGGTGCCACGCAAGCGTCTTCTACCTCTAGCCCCTTCTTTTAACAGCGCTCCTTTTCAGATGCGCTATAATATGTCTCCTCCATTCCTGAAAAATAGCGAATAGGGCATACAAGAACAGAAATTTTTCGCACCAGGTCCATTGAATTCGTATGGGCCTTGCGAATTCAACCATGGTATTAATTGGTTCTAATTTTACCTGTAGAGAAAAACCCTAATCCAAACCGAAAACCCTAACAATGGCAATCAGTAGCAAACACGCATGGAAAAGCAATTAACGGTCCAGAAACAATCATTACATCAAGGCAAACAATGTTACGCAATAAGATTTCAATGATGATGCATGAAAAACACAAATCGAATCAATTTTCAGAAGAACAAACCGTGGGATGTAGCGGAGTGTTCTTGGTGATGCAGTGCTTGAAATCGATCGGGAGAGGTTCCTTGGAAGTCCAGGAATGAATTGGGATCAACAAAAAGCCTTGAATCACCTTGTAGCCAAGAATTGGAATTTGAATTTTGTATGAACTTTTGAACTCGGATTTGATGGCTCTTGAGGCAAAAATCTCTAAACCTTGTGCTATGGCTGTGGTCAGTATATATAGAGGAATGATTAGGGTTGATAAACTCAATCAAATCTTCTTGAATCAATCCCTTGAAATTTGATTTCAATCTCATACTTAAAGTTTCTAAATTTGCCCAAAATTGAATCAATCTCTCTTAATTAGTGCTTGTACGAAATTTGATTGACTTAGAGGAATATATTGATTGATTTCTTGACTTAAAATCAAAGCAAGATCATATCTTTCATATTTTTACTATTTTGTATGATTTAAATTATGATTTTTAATAAATAAAAAACCATAAAATATCCCAAAAAAAATAAAGAGGTACATTCTTGGGACGTGCATGGGCCTAAGATGAAGTTTGGATGAAGAAAACATAGGCCCATTTGGAAATATTTGAAATTTTGAGCCTTTTCTTTTCACATTTTTTTCTCAAAAATAGTCCAACTTTGACAAGGTGTACCTCTCTCAATTTTTGAGGTATGGGGGTGTTCTAGGACATTTTGGAAACCTTAGAGAGTCCTTTATCCAATGCCTTTGGTCTCATATCAAAATCATTTTCCATTTTTATTTTATGACCTTTTGAAAAAAGTGTCTTTTTGTTGACCTTTGAAAAGGACCTATAATGTATGAAGCCATATCTCTTAAACCATTGACCTATGAGCTCTGATTCTTGGACCATTGGATAGAGGAATCAATTCCCTTTAAAATGAGCTTTAATGGGAATTTTTCTGATGAAGTATGAATATTTGGTGAATTTTCAAAGTTTGGTTGACTTTTTCAGTTCATGCCCAAAATAGTAACTTTTGACTTTTCTGATCTTTCCTTGATGAACCATGATCAATTCTTGATCAAATGGTGAATGATACTTCAATGTGAGGGTCTTGACAAAAAATCAGGAGTTTTGACTTTATTTTGACCACCGTTGACTTTTTAGGTCAATTAGTCGACTTGTGACTTTCTGAACTTTTGAGTGGCCAGAGCTTTGAGATAGGCCTTGATACTTGTCATGGAAGTAATTTGAGCCATATGGGATGTCTTGGAGTCATTGATTCAGTGATTTTCCTTTGAAAGAACCAAACCCTAGTTCAGAGCCTTTGTGTAGGGGAAAGTGTCTGGAAGCTTTGTGTGTTGATATGAATTTGTGTAAGAGAAATTGTGTGGGCAAATTTTGGGGTATGACAATGAGGAAACAAACCCTCAAAGTTTCTTTATTACCGTCAAATGGTATCTCATCTCCAAGTGCTGATGAGAAGTTTGATGAGGAAACAAGTCTTTGAAGTTTCTTTATTACCGTCAAATGGTATCTCATCTCCAAGTGCTGATGAGAAGTTTGATGAGGAAACAAGTCTTTGAAGTTTCTTTATTACCGTCAAATGGTATCTCATCTCCAAGTGCTGATGAGAAGTTTGATGAGGAAACAAGTCTTTGAAGTTTCTTTATTACCATCAAATGGTATCTCATCTCCAAGTGCTGATGAGAAGTTTGATGAGGAAACAAACCCTCAAAGTTTCTTTATTACCGTCAAATGGTATCTCATCTCCAAGTGCTGATGAGAAGTTTGATGAGGAAACAAACCCTCAAAGTTTCTTTATTACCGTCAAATGGTATCTCATCTCCAAGTGCTGATGAGAAGTTTGATGAGGAAACAAACCCTTGAAGTTCCTTTATTACCGTCAAATGGTATCTTACCTCCAAGTGCTGGTAAGAAGTTTGACGAGGGAACAAACCTTTGGAAATTTTCTCTTTATCTGAGATATCGTCCAAACGCAACTAAAACCAGTTTCGAGATTTGGACATCCGGAACGAGAGAAGATTGTTTACCTTTCTCTAAGTATCAATACTTAGTCAAAGAAGATGGATTGCGCATCCTACATCGCCATCCATTCATCAGAATCCACATCAAGTATTTCTGCAGGAGTTTGTCTCCTCATCCCCCGCCAGGTGCGACAACGGGATCAAATCATGCAAAGATTTTATCAATTACAACATCTCAGGAGCGCCCAAAATTCGGGCATTCCTCGATATTTAAGTCTCTTTTACGCAGGAGAGATCAAGATATCAATCTCTCTCCCTCCAGATAAAAGAAACTTAAATAGGGGCATCTGTCATACCCTAATTTTTGACCCCCCTGAGATGACATATCTTCAGGATTTTTCATCAGGTCAAGACAAGTACCCAGAGCAGTCATTTCTCCATCTAGTACCTAATCAAGGATGCTCAAAGACAAGAAACCTCAGGCAAAGGATCAATCAATACAAAGATTAGTCTCTAATACAATCATGGAGCTCAAAAAAACTTCACTTTTCTCATCTATGATTGATTAGACATCCAGTCATATGAGTGCAGGTATACTCAGGTCACCAGACTAGGGTTTTTGAGCCTATCAAGGACTAAAATCAGGGATCACATTTGGGAAACCCTAAGAAACCTCAGAGGGTCATTCAAAGACATCAATCATCTTCAAATAACTCATATTACAAGGTCTACTGGACATCACACTTCAATTCAAAGTCTACAGTCATTACTTTCACATGGTCGACAAATTAGGGTTTTGACCTAATTCACCAAGATAGTTGACTTCTGATCAGGGCATGAATCCAAAACTCAAGACATGATTCAAGGATCTCTACTACCTCCATATAATCCATTTATATCATCCATTTGGGGAGAAGATCTTATTTCTACACAAAAGCCCAAAAATTCACTTTGTCAGGAAAAAGTCAACTGTGAAGGATCATCATTGACTTTTAAGGTTTTTGGTCAAAAAATGACTTTCAAAGATCAATATCATCAATATATGGATGTCAAAGTCATTTGGCCAAAGAAATTCAAAGAAATTCATCAAGGAGCAAAAAGTCGGGAATTAGGGTTTTTGAAGGCATGGTGAGATCTCAAAATTTCACCTACACAACTCAAAAAACTTCCAACATGAAAGTTGTAGATCTTGCAAAATAAAACAACATCTTACAAAGGAACTTTTTTCAAAAGATCAACCATTTATGAAGTTTTGGAAATTTTGAAGTTTAGGTCATAAACACTTAGAAATTTTTCTAAGTGTTTTAACCTAGTTTTCATCCAACTTTGGGCTCATTTTTCACAAATTTCCCAAATGATTCTGAAGAAGACATAAACTAATGATTTGAAGTAGATGTTTAGGGCTTTCCAAATTGTGTTCAACCTTCTCAAAATTCAATTTGAGCTAGGAGTTATGCTTGTTCAAAGTTGGCCTCATGAAGTAAAATTATAGGTCATGTGCAAATTGGAACTTTGCAATTTTGTGCATTTTGCTTCATGGATGGATGCTACACGACCCATAACATGTCTGAAACAATACCATGCATTCATTTTCACCATGGCATGAAGATTGAAGAAGATTCCCAAAAGCAAGAACATGTGATTATGTAATCATTACTTTTGAGAATTTATGATAAGCAATGATTCACCAATTGGAATCTTCTCCTAAGCCAATAAGAACTTGCTACATATCAGAAATGTTCCCTAAGATCCTGCAAGATCAATGGTTGGGAGAGCTGGCTCGAAAATGCATCATTGCATTTTGGAGATTCTTTGAATTTCTTCATGGCTAAGAAACCAAACTCACTACACTAAGCAAGCTTACTATGATCAATTGCTCTGAACCAATTGCCTATAAATAGAGGCCTCATTCTCATTCAGAAAACACACCAAAGCAACCATATTACTTGCTTTCTCTTTCTCTCCTCTTGTTCATTGTTTTTCAAAGTTCTTTGGCAAGAAGAATCGATTTCTTCAAACCAAAGCTTATCTTTGGGAAGTGAGCATTCTAACATCTCAAGGGAGGTCATTTGAGGTGATCCAAGCACCTGGATCACTTCTGTAGGTGGAGGAACACCATTGTTGCTCTCACTTTGGAGCACTTGCAGTTGGAGGTCCATGGAGTGATTCAGAAGGTTTCAAGGCAAGCCAATCATCCAGACACACTCCTCAGGTCATAGTGAAGCTAACCAGATGGCTGCAGCTCATCTGTAACTCCAAATTCAACAACCTCCATGTTCACTTGAAGCTGAAATCGAGGGAGGTCCATAGAACAATTCAGAAGGATTCAGGCTACAATAAGCATCCAGTTAGCATTATTGAGTCTCAGGGAAGCTATTGAGATCATTCATTCAAGCCCAGGTGCCCTCAATCATCCTCACGACCTCCATTTTCAGAGGTAAGTTTCTGAACTTCACCTCTATAATTTAAGTACTCTTTGTGAAATAGCTCGATTCTATCTTGTTCAGCATCATCAGAGGATTGAAAACCCTCTATCATCATCCATTTATCTTTCAGTATAGTCATTTAATTTGATTTTGAAATTTTAGGGTTCTTCACGATTTCTGGTAAATTAGTTAGATGTAGTTAATATTAGTTTATGTTAGTTACATATTTAGAATCGTGAGTGAAATTAGAGCAAGTTTCGTGTTTACATCATGGCAAATGATTGAGAAATGAGTGAGTTCAGAAATTCAAGTTCATAGAGCTTGAGGTTGAAGATGAAGATGGTGGTGGCGCGCAAAATTCAAATCTCAGGGCAGAGTTTATTTTATTTTGAGTGGTATGCGTTTTATTAATGACTAAACAACTTGCCCTAGTGGCCACACATGCGCCCTTAGTATCATCATGCTACAAGTCTGGGGTTCGAATCCCCCTCGCCCCAGACTTTTTGATTCTTTTATTTTTTAAGGAGTTACAACTTGTTTTGAAATATGACCAAATGGAGGCAAGTCACTAACACTGAGCGCGCGTTGGCTCAGTGGTGTTGTTTTGGACTGATGACCTCAAGGGCGTGAGTTCAAGCCTTGCTAGGACCAAAACCTATTTTTTTACCCCTTTTCCAACTTAATTCCTTCACAACTTTAACCAATCATTTAACTTATCAAATTAATTCATTTTGACTTCATTTTTTAAACACTTGTTGATTAATATATATATTTTATAAACAATCAAAAAAATCATAAAAATATTATTTATTTCATGTATTTTAATTAGGTTTAAAATAGTATGTTTTAAATGTTTTCTTAAATACTTTAATATATATATTCATCTTGTTTTAACCTAATTACTTTGTGAATAATTTTATGATAAAACCCTAATTATATAGGTCTTAATTGGGTATAGATTTCATCTTTGCTTTAATTAAGTTGACTTTTTTGTCAAATCTCAAAACTGTTTTCAATCTCTGATAAAATCAAATGATTAGGGTTTTCAAACAACAAAACCTTGTATCATTCCAAATCATTTTTCAAATTGCTTTTATCACCAGTACTGTAAAGTACTGGGCCTCTAATAGAGTGTAAGTCCCAAAAACCTTCTCTTCTTAGCTTGTTTTCAAAACTGTATTTTCAAAATCTTCTTTCTGTTTTCAAAACATTCTTCTGGTATTTGAAGGGCATTATTCCCGGTGAAACTCTTCAGATACCTATGTGACCTTTGTCCATCTTCACTTCTTCTGTTTTCAAAAACCATTAAGTGTTTATTATATATATTCAACTGCTATCAACAAAACAACAAAAATACTGTTGAGGCTCTGTACATACTTCTTCAATGGCCTCCACTCCATCCAGGTTAGGCTTTACAAGCTTTCAATTTACAGTCTTTATTTAAATTACTGTCAAATATAAACTGTGCATATATATATATTAGTTTAGAACTACGTTTGAGTATAAACCTTAGGACAGTTAAACTATATATATATTATAGGAATATGACCTAGGATTGAGAATGTCTTCCCGGTGAAGGCTCTTTCCTAATTAGAGATCTGTAGTTCAAACCCCCAAGATGAATTATTCCCGGTGAAACATCTTGGCAAAAACCTTAGAATCCAAATAAATAGGACACATCCACCCAAAGAGGAATTATTCCCGGTGAAACCTCTTACCCATTTGCTCAGAGCCAAAATAAGTTCAAAACTACATAGCTTTCTCTTGTGCTATAACAAGGACCCTCGATTAGCCTCCTCTTGGGCTTTGTACAAGGACCCACAGGCTTCTTAAAAGCATTTCCAGCTTCCTCTTGAGCTTGTATACAAGGACCCATCAGGTTTCTTATAAACATAGGAACAGGTCTTTAGTTACCTTTTAGCCTACCCTGGTGAGTTTCTTCCAATTTAAACCAGACTTTAAACAAGCTAAGTTTGTCTCAATTTTGCATTGAGTACACCTTTTGGAATGAGAGACATGGACAGTCTCTGTCACCCTTATCTTCATCAATTCTCCTTAGTAGAGTCTAGGATCTATGTTTTGGTCATCCTCAGCATTGAGTCAGCCTTCATCTTGGGCTTTAAACAAGAAGTCTCCATTAGATAATCTTTCTGCCATTCATTTTAACAAAATCCCTGGAAAGGGTTAGCTTCCACAAATTCCTTCATTTCAATAAAAATCCCTGGAAAGGGTTAGCCTCCAAAGTCAATTAATAAAAAAATGTCAAAAAAACAAAGATTCATTCTCTTAGGAGATAGTTTCCCCAAAGAGTCAAAACCCCTGGAAAGGGTTAGCCTCCAAAGTCAATTAATAAAAAAATGTCAAAAAAAACAAAGATTCATTCTCTTAGGAGATAGTTTCCCCAAAGAGTCAAAACCCCTGGAAAGGGTCAGCCTCCAAAAACATGATAAAAGTCAGTCTTTTAACAGACAAATTCACCAGCTGAGTCAAAATCCCTGGAAAGGGTTAGCTTCCAAGGAAAAACAGTCTTTTAATAAATAAAATCTTCTCAGTAGAGTCAAAACCAACAAAAACAGTTAGCCTCAACCTTGGGCTTCATACAAGGCACCCAAACAATAAAACTCCCCTGTCAAGAGTCAGCCTCAACCTTGGGCATTGTACAAGGCAGATAATAGAGTCTCCCCAGTGAGTCCTTCATCACTCAGTAGCCACAACCTTGGGCTTTGTACAAGGCAGATAAACCATATCTTCCATGTGTCAAAGATTCCTAACACTTAGGATCTTTCCCCATATAGTCATCCATACTTAATTCATTTAAGAGTCCGCCACAACCTTGGGCTTTGTACAAGGCAGAAAATAATGTTTTCCCCTAGCTAGAGTTAGCCACAACCTTGGGCTTTGTACAAGGCACATAAAATAGAGTCATTCATTCAACTATCCTCAAAAGTCAGCCACAACCTTGGGCTTTGTACAAGGCACATAAATAGAGTCTCCCTAAGTAGAGTCAGCCTCAATTCTGGGCTTTGTACAGAACACAAAAATACCCTGTAATTAATCCCCAATGGAGTCATCTCCCAGAGTCAATAATATTAATTAATCAATCAAAAAGCCTCAAGCTTGGGCCTCATACAAGCCAGCTAAAAGTCAAATCTTTTATACAGTAGATAGACATAGCTTATCTCCATAGAGAGATATTTTTACTACTCTACCACATTCAAACAAACAAACATTCAATTTCAATTTTAATCAAGTCTCCCATTTAGGATTTTGAAAGGCATGAGCTGGCAGTAAAACCCAGACATGTGGTAACTTTCCCTAATTTGGATGAGCATCTTTCTTTCATTTAAGAGGCATTTGACTGGTATACTTGCACATACACAAGTAAGGTCCCCCTCTTGAATGAAATGAATTCAGTTATTCTGTCACTCCTTTAAATGTTTGTGGTAGAATAGTACAAATACCTCTCTGTAGAGATAATTTCATGTCTCTTTACTGTAAACAGAGATTTAATTCCAAGCTTCAACCTTGAGCTTCAAGCAAGGCACCAAAAATATTAATTTCCCTAGTTAGTTCCCCGAACTACATTAAGCTCTGACTTCCACTAGGGATATGTAGGCATGAGGTTCACAAGGAATCTCAGCGAGCTAATAAAATACCAAAAATAGTCAGTTTGTCTGTCTGTCTGTCTTTTAAAATCAATTCAATTCTTTCTCCTAATACAAAGGAGAAATTTTCCCAATCATTAGCAATAAACACAAACACAATGACACAGAGAAGGTTCCTGTAGAGTACTACAGATATGTAGGGTGTTTAAACACTTCCCTATGTATAACCGACCTCCCGGACTCCAGAATTTCTAGTCTAGGTGTAAATCCCCACACTTAGCAAACTCCTAGGGTTTAGTTGAGATCTTTTTTTCCCTTTCCTACTCGTAGGACAAATAAGAAAGTTCGTGTGATATCGTAGGAAGAACTGAAATAAAATTCATCCCACCACGGGCGCATTCTCCTTCCAAATTTCGCGTGAAGGGTTTAGCGTGCCGTCCTCCCAAGTGAAACGGGGAGGTAAAGAAAACGACCACCACAGATGCTGTCAA